>NC_057814.1:141499809-141501167 GCF_018294505.1 Triticum aestivum
CCTCTCTCCCTTGCGGTGGCCGCCGGAGTCCCGCCGTGAGGCAAGCCTTGGTGCCGCCCCCTCCCTTGCGGAAGCCCTCCTCGACCGGGCACCTCCTCCACCGGCCCCCTCCTCCACCGGCCACCCCCTCCCAAGGTGAGATCTCTGCTCCTCTTTTTCTGTTTTTTCTTCTATTTTATTAGATTTAGTTTGTTTTTTTAGTTTTTTTAGGTTTAGGTTTAGATTTAGTTTAGTTTAGGTTTTAGTGTAGGTAAAGAAGAAAGATGAAATATGAAAAAAAAGAAAAGAGGAAGAAGAGGAGGAAGAAGAAGAAGAAGAAGAGGAACCATGCCAAAAATAATTGTGTCTTCATTACATTTTATTTCTCCGATCCGTCCTTTACGTTCATATGCAAAGTCTTTACTTTCCGCTACACAACTCTTGGACTTGCATGTGTAGGGTGTATCTTGACTCGGTAGAATTGCTAAAACCTGCTACAACTAAAATTGGAGAAAGGATAAGTTTTATTTAGTCAAGTAGTCTAATCACCGGTCACCCCCATCTAGACATACTTTCGATCCTATAGTTGGTCTTGTTGCTTAGTACCTTTGTGGAAAATCTATGTATACATTATGCATGTAACACACTCCACCTTGTAAGATTTTTGACATGATTTATACATGAGATCTTACGATCTCACCCTAGTGTGCAATGAAAATTTCTTGGTGTGTCTATTTCACATTTCTACACCCCACTTTGTTCTAGGATTTAGGGGGGTCTTTTTTTCCCTTTTGGTATGTGCATTGTGCATCAACTAGCATATCCATTTTGATGATGCACATATCTAGGGAGAGCCTTCCTATTTATCCTAGTCCTAGACAACCTCACACTACTGGAATCAGAGAATTTGTCGTCTGTCAGTTCTTTGCCGTCTGCTAGCTGACGACAACGAAGGTCTTTGCCGTCAGCTTACAAAAAGCAGACGGCAACGAGCTGGCTGATGGAAAAGATGCAATTTGCTGTCAGCCAGTTCTTTACCGTCAGCCAGTTCTTTGTCGTCCGCTAGCAGAAGGCAAAGAGGTTGGGTGGGGTCCATTTAGGGCAACGCTGTAACGGCCCACCCTCCAACCTCTTTGCCGTCTGCTAGCGGACGGCAAAGATTACCTATAACGGCCGTTACCCCCATGCCTCCTCTCTCTCTTCTCTCTCTGCGCCCCAATATCTCTCCTCCCCCGACCCCCACGGCAGCCGCAAGCCACCGCCCCCGCCTCCCACTGCCCCCGCCGCCACCGACGCCCTGCCCAAGCCGCCCCGCCGCCCTACCCAGGCCGCCCCGCCGCCTGCCACCACCCCCACCTCCCACTGACCTCGCCGCCCCG
>NC_057814.1:141501887-141503140 GCF_018294505.1 Triticum aestivum
GGCCACCCCCTCCCAAGGTGAGATCTCTGCTCCTCTTTTTCAGTTTTTTCTTCTATTTTATTAGATTTAGTTTGTTTTTTTAGTTTTTTTAGGTTTAGGTTTAGATTTAGTTTAGTTTAGGTTTTAGTGTAGGTAAAGAAGAAAGATGAAATATGAAAAAAAAGAAAAGAGGAAGAAGAGGAGGAAGAAGAAGAAGAAGAAGAAGAAGAAGAAGAGGAACCATGCCAAAAATAATTGTGTCTTCATTACATTTTATTTCTCCGATCCCTCCTTTACGTTCATATGCAAAGTCTTTACTTTCCGCTACACAACTCTTGGACTTGCATGTGTAGGGTGTATCTTGACTCGGTAGAATTGCTAAAACCTGCTACAACTAAAATTGGAGAAAGGATAAGTTTTATTTAGTCAAGTAGTCTAATCACCGGTCACCCCCATCTAGACATACTTTCGATCCTATAGTTGGTCTTGTTGCTTAGTACCTTTGTGGAAAATCTATGTATACATTATGCATGTAACACACTCCACCTTGTAAGATTTTTGACATGATTTATACATGAGATCTTACGATCTCACCCTAGTGTGCAATGAAAATTTCTTGGTGTGTCTATTTCACATTTCTACACCCCACTTTGTTCTAGGATTTAGGGGGGGTCTGTTTTTCCCTTTTGGTATGTGCATTGTGCATCAACTAGCATATCCATTTTGATGATGCACATATCTAGGGAGAGCCTTCCTATTTATCCTAGTCCTAGACAACCTCACACTACTGGAATCAGAGAATTTGTCGTCTGTCAGTTCTTTGCCGTCTGCTAGCTGACGACAACGAAGGTCTTTGCCGTCAGCTTACAAAAAGCAGACGGCAACGAACTGGCTGATGGAAAAGATGCAATTTGCTGTCAGCCAGTTCTTTACCGTCAGCCAGTTCTTTGCCGTCCGCTAGCAGAAGGCAAAGAGGTTGGGTGGGGTCCATTTAGGGCAACGCTGTAACGGCCCACCCTCCAACCTCTTTGCCGTCTGCTAGCGGACGGCAAAGATTACCTATAACGGCCGTTACCCCCATGCCTCCTCTCTCTCTTCTCTCTCTGCGCCCCAATATCTCTCCTCCCCCGACCCCCACGGCAGCCGCAAGCCACCGCCCCCGCCTCCCACTGCCCCCGCCGCCACCGACGCCCTGCCCAAGCCGCCCCGCCGCCCTACCCAGGCCGCCCCGCCGCCTGCCACCACCCCCACCTCCCACTGACCTCGCCGCCCCG
>NC_057814.1:141503613-141519593 GCF_018294505.1 Triticum aestivum
GCCCCCTCCTCCACCGGCCACCCCCTCCCAAGGTGAGATCTCTGCTCCTCTTTTTCTGTTTTTTTCTTCTCTTTTATTAGATTTAGTTTAGGTTTTGTTATTTTTGTTTTTTTAGGTTTATGTCGTGGAATTGTCACGACAGATGTCCTAGTGTGAGGACTTAGTCGTGAGACCAACGCATCTACGCGGTAGCTTGAAGGGGTTAAGCGGAATCGAGAGACGCAACACGCAAGACAAAGATTTAGACAACTTCGGGCGTCGGGAAACATCACATGTTGTTTGTGGCTAGGTCTCATTATCATCATGAGGGAGTCGCCGTAAACCAGCTCTCCCAGTTATGTCTAGCCCTAAGATTATCTCCTCCCCTTCTTGGGGTGCCCTGCCCCTCCTTATATATGTTGAAGGGGCGGGTTACATGTAGAGTCCAACTCGGATTAAGACTTAAACTATTCTGACTTCTCTTCATGGGCTTCTTAACGTCTTGGGCTTCATAACGTCTCGGGCTTACTAACCCCAGGCGACTCTGTCTGCCGGGTTATGACTCCTGCCAGTTTATGATTGTCTGCCGGGTTATGACTCCTGTCGGTTTATGATTGTCTGCCGGGTTATGACTCCTGTCGGTTTATGATTGTCTGCAGGGTTATGACTCCTGCCGGTTTATGATTGCCTGCCAGGTTATGACTCCTGCCGGTTTATCACCTGACTTAACACCTGCCCGGCTATCATCTGACTTAACACCTGTCGGGTTATCATCTAACTTAACACCTGCAGGGTTATCCAGTCCCAGCCGAGTTATAACTCCGGCCGGGTCATACCGCGGGGTATCTCCCCGACATTAGCCCCCAATTTAATTTGGATTTATCCATGTTAAACTGATCCTGATCATCCTTAAGTCCTTGTCATTTCCTTCTTCTAGAAAATCCGGGTCAACGGGCCAGCTTCATAATCAATTTGCTGACATTGGTTTGTCACAGAGAAATAATCTGAAGAATAATTCATTTGATTCAGCTCCCAATGCTGAACAAAAATATTGGTCCTCAAAATACTCATGTGATCTTCAGCCGGCTTAAGGATGTAGAACTTGTCGGTTTATAAATATTGATGGCACTGGGTCATAATTGTTTGTTAACATCAGCTTTGAAAATATACCTCTTATATGCCTATCACTTGTAGCCCCCAAGTCTTAAGAAGGTAACGTAGTAACAGCTTAAGAATTGCTTCAATATGAATGTCACAAGATTGAAGAAATCCAGGTTGTTCATCTCAATCACTAGTCAGAACTGAGTATTCCACATGTGTAGCCCCCAAGTGCCGGGTTGTCATGCTTGCAGCAACATGGGACTTGTTAATTGCCTGATGCTCATAAAAACTTCAACCAGTGTAGCCCCCAAGGGCCGGCTCAGTAAGATAATACTGAGCTGGGACTTTATATATTGAAAATAACATCATATGATGTAACTCCCATCATGGGGCTTGAACCCACGTCCACAAGGTTAAGAGCTTTGTGCTTTACCAACTGAGGAGTGGACCCTTCAATATAATGGATTAAGACTTGTGTACCATGAATTATTGACAGGAGCAATTGGTAGCCCCCAAGGGCCGGCTCATTATAATGTCATGAGTCGGGTCTTCAATAAGGTGAGCAAAAAATGACTTTGCATTAGCCCCCAAGTGTCATGGTGCATGCTTGCAGCGACATGAGACTTGCATATTTGATGTAATCTCAACTTGAATAATGTAGCCCCCAAGTGCCGGTTCGTAAGCCTGCAGCGACTCGGGACTATTCCTTCAATTGTAGAATAAATTATATCCATTGATAATATGATAGCCATTGCGCAAAAGCGACTTTGAAAACCTTAATCATAATACTGGTTATTGTAACCATAATACAATCTAGCCATGTTGGCTATTTGAAGATTTGAATAATATAATCCAATGATTTATGAGCGCATGATTCCAATGGCGCAATCCAATGTATACTGGCGACTTATAGTCCCAAGCCAGGCCGAGTTAATAAACACCGGTTTATATTATACTGGTGACTTATAGTCAAACCAGGCCGGGTCAATAAACACCGGTTTATCATAAAGTGTTGTAAACCTCATCAAAAGAGAAAATTTGTCAAATAAAATCATGGGAAGACGCGAGGCTTTTCATGGACTGCCAGGCCCAAAATCGAGGCTTTTCATGGGCTGCCAGGCCACTGAGTTAAACCATTTTACAAAGCCTTTTAAGATGGACCTCACATTAACCAATCGTCGTTTTAACTTTGACAAGTTCAGGGTCTGTATAAGATTGACTTGCCAAACGTTCGGCAGGTCATACCAGGATTACCTGGACAGAGTGGCTTACTTAAAAAAGGCAGGATAACCCGGGGTTTTAGGTGAATACACCTGGCTTCCAAGCCTGGCTTGATAGCCTATTACAAGGGTGCAGACTCTTTGTTCTTTAAGAAGCAAAGAGCCCCCGAGCAATATTTTGAGCTGTGCTCAGTGGGTGCCTATGTTTGAGTTGTGTTGTGCAACAGACTCTCTTTGGCCCCTTATGATAATATTGGCTTGATAGCCGGATTACCGAAGTAACCAGAGCTGTGCTCTTATGATAATATTGGCTTGATAGCCGTATTAATAGGGTAGTCACAACTGTGATCAACAAGCAGGAAGCTCCCATGTAACCAATAATATGATAAGCCAATAAGGCAGGATACCCATGTTTGAACCGTGCATAATGGCAACAGGTCCCCTTCGGCAACTTTTAACTTTTTGCAAGAGATAAATTCTTCTTGAATCGGGATTTTAAACCGGATATTGAGAGCGTCAGAGCTTTGCAAGAGATAGTTTCCTCTTAAACCGGATTAGAACCAGATACTAAGGGCTTTAGCGCTGTGTGGGAGACGGGATTTCCCTTAAACCAGACTATAAACCGGAAGCATCGTTGTGAGCTGGAATATTTCTGATGGCCTTTAAATTTTCATCAATATAACAGTAGCCTCCGGGACCAGGTTATCTTTCCTTTCAACGTCCTGGGGCACTTGAATTTGCTGAAACTGGCAAGACTTGCTGAGTCATATCATCGTAGCCCCCGAGTCTTAAGATGACTCAAGGAGTTGTCTTGAGATTCTCCGTACTTGGCCATAGCAGAAGGTATATATCATTGGTGTTGATAACGCGATGTAAATCCACAGAAGGTTGAGGTAACTGCGGCGGGTTATAAATGATCCTGTATGAGCCGTGTCAGCAACTCGGCCAATGGTTCCTTCCAACTGGCTGTTTGAAGTTAACCAAACTGTAGTGGCAACGATTTGTGCGCATGTCCATTGAGCCATCCAGCGCAGACGACGGCTGAATGATAATTTGCCTCCAATTTGTTGGAAGAAAACCGGGCCACCCAAGCAGTGACTTGCTCATACTCAATAAATAGCTCATGCAGACAGGTGCGGCCCGGTGTGTTGATGTAGGCCAGACCGGAAGGGCGGTAGCGTAAGCACTTCCGTTGAGCACGGCAACACGTATAAATGTAGTGCAAAATGACGATGCTATGCACTCCATATCCGTGATATAACTCCACTTCGGTGATGACAAATTGTCCTGATGTATTTGGATGACAGATGATCTCACCATGTCTGCCATGAACATGGAACAATTTGTCCTGCGCATAAAAACATTAAAGGTAGAATAATGTTTCTTGAAGAATTAAAGTATAATGATGAAATAAATAGGGCAGATAGCACCTGGTATTTTTGCCCGGATGAACACAGACTGAGCAAATAATCCCTTGTTCTCCTGGTGTCCATGCCCGTACATTTATTCCAGGTGGATGTAACAGTTGTGCTGACACCGGACTAGTACTGATAGCAATTTGTCCACATGATGCCCTCCACGTAGTATCAAGTGCCACCTTTAGAACCAGTCAAACCAGTAGATTTCGAACTTTCCTTCCAGCCCTGTTGGGCAGTCAACACGCCCAACGACCACATTCAGAGATAGCCATATTCAGAAATAGCCACTCAGGCGACTCGAAGAAGGGGGGCACGACTGCGAAAACAAGCGGGGTCGGCTCGCGACAATTGTCCGCACCAGCGGGGCGACTCAGAGTCTCGAAGCACAACAGCGGTTGAGGGAGTCCTGGACTAAGGGGTCCTCAGGCGTCCGGCCTGTTATTCATTGGGCCGGACTGATGGGCTGTGAAGATACGAAGGCCCAAGACTATACCCGTGTTTGGATTGGACTTTCCTTGGCGTGGAAGGCAAGCTAGGCGACCAGCTGTGAAGATTCCTTCTTATCTAACCGACTCCATGTAACCCTAGATCTCTCCGGTGTCTATATAAACCGGAGAGCATAGTCCGGATAGGGGACATTCATTACCATATAAACATAGGCTAGACTTCTAGGGTTTAGCCATTACGATCTCGTGGTAGATCAACTCTTGTAACACTCATATTCATCAAGATCAATCAAGCAGGAAGTAGGGTATTACCTCCATAGAGAGGGCCCGAACCTGGGTAAACATCGTGTCCCCCGTCTCCTGTTACCATCGATCCCAGACGCACAGTTCGGGACCCCCTACCCGAGATCCGCCGGTTTTGACACCGACATTGGTGCTTTCATTGAGAGTTCCACTGTGCCGTCGGCAAAGGGATCGATGGCCCCTTCGATCGTTAGTAATGACGTTGTCCAGGGAGAAACCTTTCTCCCTGGACAGATCTTCATATTCGGCGGCTTCGTACTGTGGGCCAACTCACTTGGCCATCTGGAGCAGACCGACAGCTACACCCCTGGCCATCAGGTCAGATTCGGAATCTTGAACTACATTGCGGACATTCGTGGAGACTTGATCTTCGACGGATTCGAGACCGCGGCAATCACTCCCCGCCTCCCCGATGGACAGGGCTTAAACCTGTCATCGGGCCGCATCTAGGGGATAGCTCCAGCAGCAATTCTGGCCTTAGATCCGGAGCATATCAAGTCGTCCCAAGATGGGAAGCTCAACCCCATCACGGGGGCTACCGATTCCGCGGCGTTGGAGCCACAGACAGATTGTACTACGTATGATACCCGCATCAGCGGAACCCCGGACTCGTCCCCAGCGACAGGCTCCGAAGCCTGCGAGTCCGCAGATACCGAACTCGATCGGTTATCACTCTTCAAGTTCAGCGCCGCAGACGTCTTCCAACACTCGCCCATGGGCGACGACTAAACTCACTAAAAAACCTATCTCTGGCAGGCGACTCGCCACCGAACTATGTTCGGTTCGAACTTACGGCTGATGATGGAGAATTTTGCTTCCCACCCCCGCCCACTTCCTAGCCTCTGTCAAAGACCCAACCAACACGCTTGACCTCGGCCCCGAAGACATCGACGGTATGGACGACGATGAGGGGCAAGGCCAGAACTCACTACCCGCTAGACGCAGGATGGCCACTTCATGGTACGACGTGTGTATGATAGACACACCCAACGACGCCTTCGACGATGACAAGGAGGACCAAGTCGAGGATAAACCTCCTGGTTCACAGTCTGAACATCGGCGCGCCCTGTGCCGCTCTAAGTCATGACGCTCAAGGGAAGACCCTGTTGAGGTAGGATCCGAACAGGAGGAACATGAAGGCGGGCAAGACAGCCCTGATGAACATGCAACATATGGAGACTCAGAGGATAGCAATTATCTCCCACTCTCTGAGGAAGAGGAGATCCCCTACAGCGAGGATTTTATCGTGCCTAAGGAACCTCTCGAGCAGGAGCGTTTCAAACACCGGCTTATAGCCACTGCAAGGAGCCTAAGGAAGAAGCAACTACAGCTTCAAGCAAGCCAAGATTTGCTCAATGATAGATGGACTAAGGTCCTGGCCGCCGAGGAATACGGCCTTAGTAGCCCAGGCAAAAGCCACCCCAAGGGTAGATAGCTCCCTCAATACGATGGCAGGACGTTGGAGCCCACACCGCCACCGAACAATGCGGCGGGCCGGCCACAGTTCGGTCCAGACAAAGCAGCAGCCCAAGCAGAGCAACATACCAACCCATCTGGCCATCAAATCAAGAGCAAAACAGCTCGAGAGAACACTCGCGACATCAACCAAGACCTGGAGGATAGAGCAGGGTGCACAAGATCGATGTACAGATCACGGAGATACACCCCGACCAACGATGATGGTCACCCATTCGGACACTACAGAGCCGACCATGCCCGGTCCGAACTCCGTAAACGGAGTCTGCCGGAGGTGCTTCATAGTGTGGCTCAACATAGAGGAGCCGCACACCCTCTCTGCTTCACTGATGAGGTAATGAAGCATGAATTTCCAGACGGGTTTAAACCCTTTAACATCGAATTGTACGATGGAACAACAGATCCCGCGGTATGGATTGAGGATTACCTCCTCCATATCCACATGGCTCGCGGAGACGACCTTCATGCCATTAAATACATACCTCTCAGGCTTAAAGGGCCAGCTCGGTACTGGCTAAATAGTTTGCCAGAAAATTCTATTGGCAATTGGGGAGATTCGGAAGACGCCTTTCGAGACAACTTCCAAGGAACATATGTCCGGCCAATAGATGCCGATGACTTAAGTCATATTGTCCGGAAGCCCGGCGAGTCAGCCAGGGAGCTCTGGACTATGTTCTTAGTCAAAAAGAACCAAATTGTCGACTGTCCGGACGCAGAAGCCCTCGCAGCCTTCAAACATGGCGTCCGGGATGAATGGCTAGCACGTCACCTCGGCCAGGAAGGACCCAAGTCCATGATAGCCCTTAACGCTCTAATGACTCGCTTTTGTGCGGGAGAAAACAACTGGCTAGCTCGTAAAAGAAACAACGCCAGCGACCCGGGCACTTCCGAAATTCGAGACGGCAACAGCAAGCCACGACGAATCGAACACAACATGCGCAGTAATATCTGCGACATAGCGGTGAACGCCGGATTTCACAATCTGAAGCCCGGTTAACGGAAGAAGGCACTAAAGGCAAACCAGGATGGACCATTCACCATCGACAGGATATTGGACCGACCTTGTCAGATTCACGGTCACCCTGATAGGCCAGCTAATCATACCAACAGAAATTGTTGGGTCCTCAAGCAGGCAGGCAAGCTCAACGCCGATCACAAGGGGAGGAGCCCACCAGGCGAGAGAGACGATGGATCGGCTCGCCAGCCGAGCACCGGGGGCCAGAAACACTTTCCCTCTAAAGTTCGACCACTCCCAGAACAGAAATAGCAGTTCGGCTTCCGCCACCCACCTACTGTACTGGCAAAGTTTACACCACGCGTACATCACTGCGCACTCAAGATACCATGGGCATAGGCGGAAGCACAATATGGACAACCCTGCAAGAATCCCCGTAACGTTTTTATCCGTTTTTCTTATTTTTCTGTATCATTTCTTAAAAACAGGTGACCATCAGGACAGCATCTACATCGGACTCTATCGAAGTTCGGATCCGCACACTCACCTAAGGGGCCACTCTCGTTAAGGATTCCCCTCCCCGAGGACGGGCGGCGCAGACGTGCGATGGGAGGTCCAAAATAAGCTTTTGTAGACCGCACTCTTTCTTTTGAGCCTGTACCATGCCCTTCTCCTCTGTTCCCAACCCCGATCATGTCAAATAGATGGGTTGTGGTTTTTACTCTTTACATATATTTATCATTGGCATATGGCTCCGCTCCCAGTAAACTTTATCCGAACTAATCTTTCTTGCTCTTTCTACAATGAGTCCGACCGTAATGGCTGCCTTACAAGACGCACCTCGGCATAACTCGCCAGGGGCCCGGTATGGGAACAAACGAGTCGCCAGTAGAAGTCCGAACAACTCTATAGCGTACTTCGGCGTCGCAAGTTTGGCCTTATATGCATCAGCTCCGAATCATTGTCTTTGGTCAATAGTTGGGTTGCCCGGCTCCTGTGCTTGCTACCCTATGTTCCGCTCTATCAACTAGGGTAGTAAAGGGAGAACTACTGCGATTGTGCCCGTGCCTAGACCGGATGAGCACCTTAGTAGAGAAAGCCGAAAACTGACTGTCATGATGCGGCGAGAGCTGGTCAACCACTTGACGACCTATTCAAATCTTTAGTGATTCTTCGTGTCACACGAGGGATCTTTTTTAGATCAACATATGTAAGGCACTACATTATTACCTCCTTTACGGACCAAGACATTGGATAAAGAGTGATTAAATGTTTTTCCGAACAGCCCCGTACTTCCTACGAGGGGGCTGAAGCCGACAACTGGAAAACTTTCATATTATATAAAAAACGGCCGCAGAGGAGGAATTCAAGCTTTGGAGCAAAAATATAAAATAGATCAATTATAAAATTGTCTTTTACAATTCTAATACACCTCACTCAAACATTATGTTCTTCGAGCATTGACCCTCTATCAGGCGGGCAGCTTCCAGGACGTCTTCAAAATAATGCTCCGGCTCATTACGGTCCTTGCCCTTGGGCGGACTCTTCGCCGCAACATCGACGGCCTTCATCTTCCCCCAGAATGTCTTGACTCGGGCAAAGGCCATCCGTGCACCCTCAATGCATGCCGACCGCTTCGCAGCATCGATACGCGGCACCGCATCGACAAGACGCCGCACCAGGCCAAAATAGCTCTTGGGAACAGGCTCACTCGGCCACAACCGGATTATGACGTTCTTCATGGCATCGCCGGATATCCTATGAAGCTCGGCCCATTGGGACATCTGTTCATTTAGCAACAGAGGGCGCTTTGATGCACCAAATTGTGACCAGAAAAACTTCTCCATTGCATACCCCTCTTGCGCTTGGTAAAATCGCGCCGCATCGGAAGAACTCTTCGGCAAGTCTAAAAATTCGGCCGGAGAACTCCAAACCTGGTTTAGCTGAGCATAGTCGGGATCGCCAAACTTAGTCTGAAGCAAAAAGGGCTTACCGGCCGCTATCTCCTTAGCTTGCCGAATCTCTTCATGAGCTGCCCTAGATTTAGACCGAGCTTCACTCGCCTCTCGTACGGCCTTATCTAGTTCAGCCATTTTGACTTTATTCTCCTTCTCAAGGAATTCACAGCGGCTGGCAGTATTCTTCAATTCAAGCGCCAGTGCGGATATTTTCTTCTCACTTCGGCGCCGAGCTGCCTGTTCGGCTCTTAGATCAGCCGATGCCTTCTCGGCAGCCGCATCACTACACCGGGCCCGCTCCTTGGCCCGGGCTAGCTTCGCCCGAAGAGCTTCAATGGAGGCAGCACCATCTGCAATCAGGCACAATTCATATAAAACCATTTTCGGCGTCAGGCCTACATTACAAAAACATTAGTGTAAGGAATGCTCGAGCTATGTACCTTGCGAGTCGTCAAGACGCCTGTTGATCAGTGCAATATCATCCTCCACAATATCCAGCTTTCGCTGTAGTTCGGCCACTTCGGTATTTCGGGTAGCCGTAGGAGGGGAGGCCGCCTGTATTCCAAGTTAATCAAGGTTAGTAACTGAGCATATCTTTTTGATCCTCCAATCGCTTCCTTCGGAAGGCAATCCGAGTCTCAGGGGCTACTGCATATACAACAGGTGCATTCTGTCAATATCATTCAATTGGCAAAACTACATCACAAACCTCAAAACCTCTTAGAAGGCTCGAGAAGGCCTCGTTCAATCCGCTTTTCACGGATAGAACTTTTTCGACCACCGTAACCATCAAGGCACGGTGCTTCTCTGAAATGGGCGCTCGCTGCAGCATGTCCGTCAACATTTCCTGTGCTCCGGGGTCTTCGGAAACCGCCGCCGGAGTACGACATTCCTTTGAAGGAATCTGCCTATTCTCCCCCAGAATTGTCTCAGGCTATAAACCGGATGGTTTGGGGCCGTCATTCTTGATTCCTGAACCCTGGGTGACAGAGGCACCACCTTCGGGTAACGTCTTCTTCGTTTCCTGCACCACTTGACGATGGGGAGGAGCTCTTCGGGATGACACCTCAGTATCACCCCCCTGTTGGGCGAAGAAGCCGGAGATAGCGTGTCACTCTCCATCACCTCCGGAAGAAGGTCTCCCGAGGAGGAGGACGATTGAGAAATACCAGGCGTTAACCTGCGTGGATGTGCATATGTCGGATGATTCATCACTAATAGGAAAAGAATGAGGTACGTTTAAAGTGCCCCAGCCACACTTACAGTTTGGCCAGAGGTTCGTCCTCGCCAGAAAGCCTTACGGCAGCATCGCTCGCCCGGCCCAAACTGCCCGACGATGGCATTTTTCCTCTCTTGGAAGGTTTCCCCTCCTGATCTTCGGAAGCAGCCCTCTTTTTGTCATGGAGAGCTTCCTCCGCACCTTTGCCCTTGGGTAAAAGAGTTTCGGTTTCCCCGAACACAGCGTCTAATTCGTCCTCAGGGCGGGTATCGCCTTCGGGCTCCCGGTTCTCACCCCCCTCTGCATACACCTGGTATGGTGTGGGAATTAGCATTCTCGTCAGCAGGGCGGTCGCAGATTCTTCGGGAAGGGGCGTCGGACACCAGATTAACACCGCTTTCTTTATCCAGTCCTTTATAGGGATGGATTGTTCAGTATCTTGTCAAGAGGTGCTTGAATGGAAGGTGTACAGAGTTTGAATACTTACCGCAGTGTCCGGATGATTGCAGTCAAGGCCGACGTCTTCAGTGGTGTCCGGCCATTGCTCTCATTCCCCGAAATATAATTTCCACATTCCTTCGTGCGTGGTGCCGAAGAAGTGCTGAAGAGGCCGCCGCCCTTTTGGATTGAACTCCCACATGCGGAGAGTCCGCCGCTGACATGGCAGGGTCCGGCGGACTAGCATTACTTGAACGACGTTCACAAGACCGATGCCCTTCTCGGTAAGGCTTCGGATGCGACCTTGCAGAGTCTGCACTTCATTGACGGATCCCCAGTCCAGCCCCTTATTGATCCATGAAGCAAGCTGAATTGGAGGGCCGGGTCGGAACGCAGGCGTAGCCGCCCACTTGGAGCCTCGCAGCTCGTTGATATAAAACCACCCCTGCTGCCATAGACCGGAAGACTTGGCGAAAGATCCTTCGAACGAAACCGCGCTGGCAAGCTTGCCCATTGTGACGCTGCCGCACTCTTCCTACTCCTCCTCTGCCACCTGCAGCCTCACGTCAAAGGTCTTGAGCCATAAACCAAAGTGCGGAGGAGTCCGGAGGAAGGCCTCACATGTGACGATAAATGTCAAGATGAGGAGAATAGAGTCCGGAGCCAGATCGTGAAAGTCTAGCCCATGGTAGAACATGAGCCCCCGGACGAAGGGGTTATGCGCGAACCCTAACCCATGGAGGAAGTGGGACACAAACACTACCCTCTCACCGGATTTGGGGGTAGGAACGACCTGCCCCTGTGCAGGAAGCCGATGAAAGATTTCCGGGGTCAGATACCTCGCTGCGCGGAGCTTCGCATTATCCTCCTCTGTGACAGAAGAAGCCACCCACCGGCCTTGACGGCTAGATCCAGACATGATTAGGGCTGGTGGCAATGGGAACCCAAGGGTTGGAACTTGGGGTGGCTAGGGTTGAGGAAGAAGCAAGCGCAAAGGAAGAAGACGAGTCTGGGACCCTATATAAAGACCCCAAATACTAAGCGTATCTACCTGGGTCTCGAAACTTACCTATCCCCAGAGAGTTGTACCTAGGGAACGGTTGGGTTACCCATGCTTGCATTAATGAAAATCCCGTGAATAAGGGAACACGATCTCTTCCTTGGCAAGACGTGCCAGTAAAACCGCGTCCCGAGACATGGGGCGACGTGCCAGCCAACGGTTGGAAATAGTAACCGGGCAGGCGTGATACGATGTCATAAACAGTTCAGACTCGTGGAATATTGTATTTTCTGCAATTATATATACACAGGTCCGAACATATCTACTACATCCGAAGACTATTCCGGAGTTCGGAGGGAGGGAACCCGCCTTGCAATGCCGAAGACAATCTGCACGCCGGACTCCTCGTCATTGAAGCCAGGTTCAGGGGCTACTGAGGGAGTCCTGGACTAAGGGATCCATGGGCGTCCGGCCTATTATTCATTGGGCCGGACTGATGGGCTGTGAAGATACGAAGGCCGAAGACTATACCCGTGTCCGGATTAGACTTTCCTTGGCGTGGAAGGCAAGCTAGGCGACCAGCTGTGAAGATTCCTTCTTATGTAAGCGACTCCATGTAACCCTAGATCTCTCCGGTGTCTATATAAACCGGAGAGCATAGTCCGGATAGGGGACATTCATTACCATATACACATAGGCTAGACTTCTAGGGTTTAGCCATTACGATCTCGTGGTAGATCAACTCTTGTAACACTCATATTCATCAAGATCAATCAAGCAGGAAGTAGGGTATTACCTCCATAGAGAGGGCCCGAACCTGGGTAAACATCGTGTCCCCCGTCTCCTATTACCATCGATCCCAGACGCACAGTTCGGGACCCCCTACCCGAGATCCGCCGGTTTTGACACCGACGGTGGCGAAAATGGGCAACTTAGCGTTCCCCCCGGCGGTTTAATCACAAGGCAGGGCCGGTTTAGCACTGCTACGGTGGGTCAACGAAGGTAGAGATGGGGCCAAGGCGGGGGGGTTGGGTCGCTCCGGCAACTCAGATGAAACTGGCAGCTCGCAGGCAACCACGACGGCCTAAAGAACCGGTTTAGAGGCGCTGCAGTGAGGGCGCAAACTCCGGCAGCACAACAGTTCGAAGCAAAGCAAGGACGGGCCAGGCAGAGGCGGACGAGCGAGGCAAGTCGACGGAAATACGATGGCGGTTTATAACGGAAGGTTCCAGAGAATCGGTGGCTCGAGGTTGGTCCTTGTTCGTGGAGAAAGCTCGGCGGGTCAGCCTGAACCCGACGCTTCTGTCGAGGGAGGCGCATGCTGAGCCGGGGCATAGCAAAGAGACTCGGCGGGTCAAGTGTGCGGGCGCTCGAGGCAGCATGGCTCTGACGCGGAAAATGCAAGTCCCGGGGCAACTCAACTCCAGGCATGGTGCAGATGCTAGCCCGGCTTCGTCTTGCTCAGCGAATCTGAAACAAAATACTTGGTGTGTCACCCCGCGACTACTTCTCTTTCTGAATAATACCGAGTGGCGCCAGGTACGCAAATCGCCCATGAAAAGTACTGAAGCCCGATTTGAGCATCTCTCGTATTTTTGTTTAAACTCCCACGTACGTGCACTGATGCTCAATGATATATGATCTGATTTTATCTCCCAATCCTTCTGTTTTTATTGCTTGGCTCTTCGTGATAGACCGGCAGCAGTGGCGGATCATGAACGAGGCGAGTCATGGAAACGGCCCGTAGTGACGGAAGGAGCGGCAGCAACAGTCTGGGTCGCGCTCGGAGCTACGGCGACTCGAGGCAACCAAGGCGAGGCCGGCGGTGATTTTAAAGCGGATGGTGGGCGCCTTCGTCTTTAAGCAAGGTGAGTCGATGTGATGGCGACTGCAACGGTGGAGACCCGGCTGGGACCGCGGCGACTTGAAGTTGGCAGAGGTGGCGACGGGTGTCTCACAGGCAGCAGGAGGTGGCACGATGAGGCCCTGGCAGGGCCGCTCGGCCGAAGTGGCTCAGCAGCGGAGCTCCGGCCGGGGGCGGTGCGACGCGACTCAGGGGCGACCATGACAGAGGCGGTCCGCGGCAGCGAAGCCCAGCGAAAAGTCCACGCGGCTCAGAGCAAGTCGGGTCACAGCAGCAGAGGCTGGCGGCTCAAAATCTAGGGTGGTGGCTCACGGGCGGTTCGTCCGGCTCGCACGTGATGGCCGGGCACGAGCACGACCCACCGGTGTGGTGAAGCGGCGAAATCCCGCACGCGGGGCACGGAACCCACGGCAGTTGAGGCGGCCCAGGCGAGGCCGACGAGTTTACCAGGGCAGCAGTGGTGCTTTAAATAGGGCGTGGCGCAGACGGCGACTTCGGCGGCCCTCGGCCAGCGGCGGCGTTAACATGGGGAGGCAAGCCAGCCGCGGCCCTCGGATGGCGGGCGAAACTGTCAGGTTAAACCGGCGGGATGCGGCCGTCGAAACGGTTTCCGATGACGGCGGTGGTCGGCCTGTTGACGAGGTGGTACGAGCAACGCGAGACTGCAGTTCACAGAAGTGACAGCGGCTCGATGCGGAGGCAGGTCCGGCTTGACAGATGTAGTGGTGACTTGTCCGGCACGGCGATTTGGAGCCGACAGCTCGAGGCCACGGCGACTGGCAGCAGAAGCTGAAGGCGGTTTGCGGCGATTCAAAGTGAAACCACGACCCACAGTCATAACTCGGATCAGCGCGAGGCGGCCATTGACCCGGCGGAAACCAGAGGAGGTGATCCGACGGGAGTCTGAGTCCTTCTCCGGGTCGTGTTGTTGGTCTGACTCCTTTTCCTTTTGTGCTTATGGATCATCGCCTTAGTACTATCTCCACGTGCTGACGGATCAATGGATGAATCACTTTTTGCCTTCACATCCATCAGCGAAGCTTTGGAAGCAGAAAACAGGGTCGGCTCAGAGAGGTGGTTTTGACGGCAAACGATTTATCTCATGGGCGGTAGGGGAAGAGCCAGGCGAGCTGCAGTAGGGGCCGGTTCAAAGCGCGACAGGAGCGACTCCGAGATGGTGACTCGGAAGCCCTCCGGTGACTCAGAACAATGTCAAGGCGATCGCGGAGTGCGAGGTCAGAAAGCGGCGGAGGTGGGCTGAGGCAACCAGTGACCCGGGGCCGCACCCGCGGTCGTGAGCTGACGGCCGCGGCGGAGGAGAGCCACCGGCTCGATGCAAGACACGGTGGACACCCGGGCAGGTCAACGAAGGAGCCCAGGTCCAAGGACAATTCGCCCCCGGATCGTGGCCTCTTCTTTTTTTTAAACCGGACAAATAGTAGTTGATCTACTCAAATTAATCTCATACTAGTGTCAGCAGCAGCCATCGATCCATTGGTTTGACTGATCGCCACATACGCGTGCGGCGGCAACAAAACCCTAGCTTTTCACCGGGTTATCCTCGAGACCTGGCAGTTTCAACTTGATAAACTCAGAGATAATATGATTCCTTTCGTGCAAACTCTTCTGATCCAGATATCCGCGAGCTTCTTGATCCTTTGAGGTGATCCCTTCAATAACTCAACACCACCATGCGCAGGCCCCATGGTGGGCGCCAACTGTCGTGGAATTGTCACGACAGATGTCCTAGTGTGAGGACTTAGTCGTGAGGCCAACGCATCTACGCGGTAGCTTGAAGGGGTTGATCAGAATCAAGAGACGCAACACGCAAGACAAAGATTTAGACAGCTTCGGGCCCCGGGAAAAATCATCCGGTAACAACCCTACATGTTGTTTGTGGCTAGGTCTCATTATCATCATGAGGGAGTCGCCGTAAACCGACTCTCCCAGTTATGTCTAGCCATAAGATTATCTCCTCCCCTTCCTGGGGTGCCCTGCCCCTCCTTATATAAGTTGAAGGGGCCGGTTACATGTAGAGTCCAACTCGGATTAAGACTTAAACTATTCTGACTTCTCTTCATGGGCTTCTTAACGTCTTGGGCTTCATAACGTCTCGGGCTTCATAACGTCTCGGGCTTACTAACCCCAGGCGACTCTGTCTGCTGGGTCGTGGCTCCTTCCGGTTTATGATTGTCTGCCGGGTTATGACTCCTGCCGGTTTATGATTGTCTGCCGGCTTATGAATCTTGCCGTTTTATGATTGCCTGCCGGGTTATGACTCCTGCCGGTTTATCACCTGACTTAACACCTGCCAGGCTATCATCTGAATTAACACCTGCCGGGTTATCATCTGACTTAACACCTGCCGGGTTATCCAGTCTCAGCCGGGTTATAACTCCGGCCAGGTCATACCGCGGGGTATATCCCCGACAGTTTAGGTTTAGATTTAGTTTAGTTTAGGTTTTAGTTTAGGTAAAGAAGAAAGATGGAAATATGAAAAAAAAGAAAAGTCGAAAAAGAGGAAGAAGAAGAAGAAGAAGAAGAAGAAGAAGAGGAGGAGGAGGAGGAGGAAGAAGAGACGGAAATAAGAAGAGGAGGAGGAG
>NC_057814.1:141520014-141551121 GCF_018294505.1 Triticum aestivum
AAGAAGAAGAAGAAGAAGAAGAAGAAGAAGAAGAAGAAGAAGAAGAAGAAGAAGAAGAAGGAAGAAGGAAGAAGAAGAAGAAGAAGAAGAAGAAGAGGAGGGGGAGGAGGAGGGGTGCGTCAGCACCGACGTAACCGGTTCTAGGATCGTTGGTTGGCAAAACTAGGGTCGAGGGTCGGGAACGAGGGTCGAGGGCCGGTCGGCATGATACGTCCATTTCTCATCATGCTTTCATATTGATATTTATTGCATTATGGGTTGTTATTACACATTATAGTACAAAAAATATGCCTTTTCTCTCTTATTTTACAAGGTTTACATGAAGAGGAAGAATGCCGGCAGCTGGAATTCTGGACTGGAAAAGGATCAAATTTGAGAGACCTATTCTGTACAACTCCAAAAGTCCCGAAACTTCATGGAGAAATATTTTGGAATATATAAAAATATTGGGCGAAGAAAGCACCCAGGGGGACCCACCAGGCAGCCACAAGGGTGGGGGCGCGCCCTACCCCCTGGGCGTGCCCCCCTGCCTTGCCGCCAGCCTGGCAGGCCTCGGTGCCAATCTTTTGCTATATGAAGGGTTTTTAGCTGGAAAAAATCATGAGGAAGCTTTCGGGATGAAGCGTCTCCGTCTCGAGGCAGAACTTGGGCAGAACTAAACTAGGGCTCTGGCGGAGCTGTTCTGCCGGGGAAACTTCCCTCCCGAAGGGGGAAATCAAAGCCATCGTCATCACCAACGATCCTCTCATCGAGAGGGGGTCAATCTCCATCAACATCTTCACCAGAACCATCTCCTCTCAAACCCTAGTTCATTTCTTGTATCTGATCTTTGTCTCAAAACCTCAGATTGGTACCTATGGGTTGACAATAGTGTTAATTACTCCTTGAAGTTGATGCTAGTTGGTTTATTCGGTGGAAGATCATATGTTCAGACCCTATATGATATTTAATACTCCTTTGATTATGAACAAGAATATGCTTGGTGAGTAGTTACGTTTGTTCCTGAGGACATGGGAGAAGTCTTGTTATAAGTAATCATGTGAATTTGGTATTCGTTCGATATTTTGATGAGATGTATGTTGTCTTTCCTCTAGTGGTGTTATGTGAACGTCGACTACATGACACTTCACCATTGTTTGGGCCTAGGGGAAGGCATTGGGAAGTAATAAGTAGATGATGGGTTGCTAGAGTGACAGAAGCTTAAACCCTAGTTTGTGCGTTGCTTCGTAAGGGGTTGATTTCGATCCATATGTTTCATGCTATGGTTAGATTTATCTTAATTCTTCTTTCGTAGTTGCGGATGCTTGCGAGATGGGTTAATCATACGTGCAAAGCTTTTCCAAGGAAGGGCAGCACCCAAGCACCGGTCCACCCACATACCAAATTACCAAAGTAACGAACGTGAATCATATGAGCATGATGAAAACTAGCTTGACAGTAATTCCCATGTGTCCTCGAGAGCGCTTTGATTTATATAAGAGTTCGTCCAGGCTTGTCCTTTGCTACAAAAATTATTGGGCCACCTTGCTGCACCTTAGTTACTTTTTTTACTTGTTACCCTTTACGAATTATCTGATCACACAATTATTTGTTACTGATAATTTCAGTGCTTGCAGAGAATACCTTGCTGAAAACCGCTTGTCATTTCCTTCTGCTCCTCGTTGGGTTCGACACTCTTACTTATAAAAAGGACTACAATAGATCCCCCATACTTGTGGGTCATCAAGACTCTTTTCTGGCGCCGTTGCCAGGGAGTGAAGCGCCTTTGGTGAGTGGAATTTGGTAAGGAAACATTTATATAGTGTGCTGAAATTTACTGTCACTTGTCACTATGGAAATAATCCTTTGAGGGGCTTGTTCGGCGTATCTTCACCTCGACCGGAGGAGCAAAGAGTTGCTCTTCAACCTACTGCACCTACTGAAAATATTTATTATGAAATTCCTTCGGGTATGATAGAGAAACTGCTAGCTAATCCTTATGCAGGAGATGGAACATTAGGTCAGGATATGCGCGTGATCTATGTGGATTATTTAAGCTTGCAGGTTTGCCCAAGGATGTTGTCAAGGAGAAGGTATTCCCTTTTTCTTTGAAGGGAAAGGCATTGACATGGTATAGGCTATGCGATGATATTGGGTCTTGGAACTACAACCGATTGAAATTGGAATTTCATCAGAAGTTTTATCCTATGCACCTGGTTCATCGTGATCGGAATTATATATATAATTTTTGGCCTCGTGAAGGAGAAAGTATCGCTCAAGCTTGGGGGAGGCTTAAGTCAATGTTATATTCATTCCCCAATCATGAGCTCTCAAGAGAAATTATTATTCAAAAAATTTATGCTCGGCTTTCTCATAATGATGGATCCATGCTCGATACTTCTTGTACTGGTTCTTTTATGAATAAGACTATTGAATTCAAATGGGATTTATTCGAGAGAATTAAACATAACTCTGAATATTGGGAAATCGACGAAGCTAATGAGTCAGGTATAAACCTTAAATTTGATTGTGTTAAATATTTTATGGATACCGATGCTTCTCATGATTTTAGCACTAAATATGGACTTGACTCAGATAGTAGCTTCTTTTTGTGAATAATTTGCTACTCATGTTGATCTCCCTAGGGGGAAGTGGTTTAAATATCATCCTCCCATTGAAGTGAAATTAGTAGAACCTATTAAAGTTGAAGAAGAAACTATTACTTATAATGTTGATCCTCTTGTTCCTACTACTTATATTGAGAAACCACCTTTTCCTGTTAGAATAAAGGATCATGCTAAAGCTTCAACTGTTGTTCATAAAAGTAATATTAGGACACCTACACCTCCTGAACAAATGAAAGTTGAACCTAGTATTGCTATGGTTAAAGATCTCTTAGTCGATAATATTGATGGGCATGTTATTTATTTCTGTGATCAAGCTGCTAGAATTGCTAAACCTGATATTAAAGATAAATATAGACCTATTGTTGGCATGCCTGTTGTTTCTGTTAAAATAGGAGATCATTGTTATCATGGTTTATGTGATGTGGGTGCTAGTGTGAGTGCAATTCCTTATACCTTGTATCAAGAAATTATGAATGATATTGCACCTGCTGAGATTGAAGATATTGATTTTATTATTAAGCTTGCCAATAGAGATACTATATCGCCAATTGGGATTGTTAGAGATGTTGAAGTCTTGTGTGGGAAAATAAAATACCCTACTGATTTTCTTGTTCTTGGTTCCCCACAAGATGATTTTTGTCCCATTATATTTGGTAGACCTTTCTTGAATACTGTTAATGCTAAGATAGACTGTGAGAAATAAATTGTTACTGTAAGTTTTGGGGATATGTCTCATGATTTTAATTTCTCTAAGTTTCGTCGACAACCCAATGATAAAGAATTTCCTAGTAAGGATGAAATTATTGGTCTTGCTTCTATTGCTGTTCCTCCTACCGATCCTTTAGAACAGTATTTGCTAGACCATGAAAATGATATGTTTATGAATGAAAGAAGGGAAATAGATGAAATATTATTTAATCAAGGGCCTGTTTTGAAACACAATTTTCATGTTGAAATCCTTGGGGATCCTCCTCCACCCAAGGGTGATCCCGTGTTTGAGCTTAAACAGTTACCTGATACTCTGAAATATGCTTATCTTGCTAAAAAGAAGATATCCTGTTATTATTATTGCTAACCTTTCAGAGCATGAAGAAAAGATATTATTGAAAACTCTGAAGAAGCACCATGCTGCTATTGGATATACTCTTGATGATCTTAAGGGCATTAGTCCCTCTATATGTCAGCATAAAATTAATATGGAACCTGATGCTAAACCAGTTGTTGATCACCAACGAAGGTTGAATCCTAAGATGAAGGAAGTGGTAAGAAATGAAATACTCAAGCTCCTGGAGGTAGGTATAATTTATCCTATTGTTGATAGTAGATGGGTAAGTCTCGTTCATTGTGTCCCTAGGAAGGGAGGTTTTACTGTTGTTCCTATGATAAGAATGAATTGATTTCGCAAAGAATTGTTACAGGTTATAGAATGGTAATTGATTTTCGCAAATAAAATAAAGCTACTAGAAAAGATCATTACCCTCTACCGTTCATTGATCAAATGCTAGAAAGACTGTCCAAACATACACATTTTTGCTTTCTAGATGGTTATTCTGGTTTTTCTCAAATACCTGTGTCAAAAGATGATCAGGAAAAGACCACTTTTACTTGCCCTTTCGGTACTTTCGCTTATAGACGTATGCATTTTGGTTTATGTAATGTACCTGCTACCTTTCAAAGATGTATGGCCGCTATATTCTCTAACTTTTATGAAAAGATTGTTGAGGTTTTCATGGATGATTTCTCCATTTATGGAACTTCTTTTGATGATTGCTTAAGCAACCTTGATGTCACTTGAGATGCGTCAGTGTTTCACCAAGGAATAAGGGAGGATGCAACACAGCAACGGTAAGGTATTTCCCTTAGTGATGAGACCAAGGTTATCGAACTAGTAGGAGAACCACGCAACACTATGTAAATGGTACCTGCACACAAATAACAAATACTTGCAACCCGACGCGCTAAAGGGGTTGTCAATCCCTTTCGGGTAGTAGTGCCAAAAAGTGACGTAAGGATAGGATAAGATTGTAGAAGATTGATAGATGCAAATAGAAGTAAATAAAACGCAGCAAGGTATTTTTGGGTTTTTGATAATATAGATCTGAAAATAAAAGAAGCAAATAAAAGAAAAGGCAATTGGCAATATGGATCTAAAAGTATATGATAGGAAAATAGACCCGGGGGCGTAGATTTCACTAGTGGCTTCTCTCGAGAAAATAGCAATGGTGGGTAGACAAATTACTGTTGGGTAATTGATAGAAAAGCAAATAATTGTGACGATGTCCAAGACAATGATCATGTATATAGGCATCACGTCCAAGATTAGTAAACTGACTCCTGCCTGCATCTACTACTATTACTCCACACATCGACCACTATCCAGCATGCATCTAGTGTATTAAGTTCATGGAAAAATGGACTAATGCAATAAGAACGATGACATGATGTAGACAAGATCTATTCATGTAGGAATATACCCCATATTTTTATCCTTAATAGCGATGATACATGCGAGCCTTGCTGCCCATTTTGTCACTTGGAAAGGACAATGCAAGATCAAACCCATTACAAAGCACCTCTTCACATTGCAAGATAAATAGATCAAGTTGGCCAAACAAAACCCAAATATTGGAGAAGAAATACGAGACTATAAAAATCAAGATTGGATATTAAATCAAGGCAAATTTGATAATAAACTCACAATTCATCAGATCCCAACAAACACACCACAAAGAGTCATTACATCAAATAGATCTCCAAGAGACCGTTGTATTGAGATACAAAGAGAGAAAAAGGCATCTAGCTACTACCTACGGACTCGTAGGTTTGAGTTGAACTACTCATGCATCATCGGAGAGGCACCAATGAGGATGATGAACCCCTCCGTGATGGTGTCTAGATTAGATCTGGTGGTTCTGGAACTTGCGGCGGTTGGAATTGATTTTCGTCGACTCCCCTAGGGTTTCTGGAGCAAGGAGGTATTTATAGAGTGAAGAGGCGGTGCAGGAGGCCACCGAGGTGGGCACAACTCACCTGGGTGTGCCTGGGGGCCCAGGCGTGCCCTGGTGGGTTGTGCCCCCCTTGGGGCACTCCCCAAGTGCTTCTCTGGCCCATCTGGTGTCTTCTGGTCCAAAAAAATCCACAAAAAGTTTCGCTGCATTTGGACTCCGTTTGATATTGATTTTCTGCGATGTAAAAAACAAGCAGAATACAGCAACTGGCACTTGGCACTATGTCAATAGGTTAGTCCCAAAAAATGATATAAAATGATTGTAAAACATCCAAGAATGATAATATAACACCATGGAGCAATAAAACATTATAGATACGTGGGAGACGTATCAGCATCCCCAAGCTTAATTCCTGCTCGTCCTCAAGTAGGTAAATGATAAAAACGGAATTTTTGATGTGGAATGCTGCCTAACATGTTGATCACATATTCTTTCGTTTATAGCATGGACAATTGGACTTTTATATGGTTCAAAGCTGTAACAGCCTGGTTTTTGCACTTTTCTTTTTCCCTTGATTTTCTTGGATTTCCTGTTTTGTTTTACTTTTCCGTGGCTATGTGGTTCTGAAACTTGGGAAGATCATGTCTCCCTAGGTTTTATAGTGGCTTGTCACCCTCATCATCATCCCAAGATCATGTCATTTCCATCCTTGACCTAACCCAATATTCTTTTTATTGGGAATATTTCCTTTTCTGATAAGGGAATAACCCTTAAAACCCTAGGTTGTGAAGCAACCTATATTTCTGTCACTCCTAAAATTCCCAAATAATCCTCATAAACTGTTTGGGTCATATCTTCCTCAAATATGGAAAAATATTTCTTTGGCCATGTTTTCCATCATGCTCAATTAATTCCTTTTCTGTTATGTCCTGAATGGCAGTTTGTGAAGCAAGTGTCATTTATCTTTGCCCAATTCAACCCAAACTTCTTGGACATCTTTTCTTGTCAAATAATTTCCTCATGCCAAAATTCAACTCAATTTGCCTAGTAAATATTCCTGAGCAAATTTTCAAAGTTCCTGTCTGAGGGAAGTGATTGTGAAGGAAGTACAAGCTAGGCATATCCAAATGAGTTGCAATTTTGCAAGGTCTTTCGTATGATCAAATCATGACTCTCCACCAAATATGAGCTCATGTAACTTATCTATGTGAGCCCAGCTCCAAATCTTATTTTCTGGTCAAATTTTCAGTTTGTGAAGCAACTATATTTTATATTGCTTCAATTGAGCTGAAACTTTACCAAGACATGCTTCTACCTATATAAAATCCCTCCACCAAGTTTTAGCTCAATTAGTTAATCCAATTGCCCTGTGCAATTTTTTCCAAATTTCTGTCCAGAATGAAGCTTTGTGAAGCAAGTGCCACTTTGGTATTTCCAAATGGCATGAAATCTTTACAGCGGCTTCATACAATCATATAACCCCTCTCTGCCAAATTTCAGCTCATGACAATCAAGTATGTGAGTGTATCATCCAAATCCCTAATTCTGGCCAGTTTTGCACTTTCTACGACAACCCTCATCTAAACTCCTCTTCTTAGTCTGATTTTTGGTGATCAAAATCACCTTAGTGTGTGATCATCACCAGACAAACTATTTACCACGTTACCAAGGTGGTTTAACCATAGAAAGTTACAAGCACCTTCCTATTGATTTACTTTGGATCTAAGTGCAGATCTCTTATTTGCCCCTAGACCGATTTATTTCCTCATTTTGACTAAGGGCACGACGGTCTATCTACTGGACATGGTCGGCCCGCCCAGAACGCGCCATTTGCACCAGTGCCCGTGGTGATCACGCTGGCGTCACGCACAGTGCAAGCTCTGGCTCGGCCCGGCCACTGTGCTCGTCTCCTCCCTCCTCGTCTCGACCTCCATTAATGTCCTGGAGCTCGCCCGTGCTCGACTGCATCGCCCTGCGTCGCTGCTTCGTCGTCATTCGCCTTAAATGCGCCGCTAGCACCATGCCCGTGCCACGTCCAGCCACTGCCCGCCATTAAAGCTCGGTCGGGAGCTCGCTCGTGAGCTCTAGAGCTCTCCCCCGCGCCTATATAAGGACCCTCGAACCCCTCCGCACATCACCAGCCTCTCCCCA
Source organism: Triticum aestivum (assembly GCF_018294505.1). NCBI lineage: Eukaryota > Viridiplantae > Streptophyta > Magnoliopsida > Poales > Poaceae > Triticum > Triticum aestivum. The sequence goes on from NC_057814.1 coordinate 141,527,720, forward strand.
AACCTCCTCTACCACCAGAGTCGCCCGATCTCGCCGGAGTTCGCCTCTGATCGCCTCGGCCATCGCCGGTCTTCTTGATTCCGGCGAGCATAATCCACCTCTCCACCTCCTGACCCCTCCAACGCGTTCCTCTCCTTCCCGCGGTCCTCCCCACCCCACTCATTCGACGCCGGAGTGCCTCAGGCCGCGCCTCCCGGAGCTCGGCCGCCGCCTCCACCTCTCGGCCTCCATCAAAACCAAGCCATCCGGTGCTCCTCTCTCCCTCCCGTCGCCACCAGAGCCTCCCTCTCCTCCCACTGACCCGCCACACCCCTTTTCCCCTCGCCGGAGTGTCCCCATCACCGACGAACCTCGTCGCCCGAGCCCTCTATACTCCTCCGTCGCCGCAGCCTCCCCTCCTCTCCACTCCTCCCCGGTGTTTGGTTCCTCTCTGAACGGGTGCGGTGCGCCACCCTGAAGCCGTCGGTGCCCTCGCCTTGGCCTGGAGCGACCGGAGTCGGCGGGGCCAGCGCCGGCAGCGCCCCTGCCCTCCTCCTCTCCTTTCTGTCATGGCCAGGCACGGGAGGAAGAAGAAGACAGGGGAGGAGAGAGAAGGATAAGGTGGGCCCCGCATGTCATCCTCTACCCATCGACCCCACCACTGCCACGTCACGTAAGTGGAAACGGGTTTCCGTTGAGTATGTTTTCATTTGACGAAAGCGTATTCTTTCCCTTCGTTCACTAAAATGCGTTTTCCCCTCCGGAAAACGTATTTTCTTATACCGCGGCCTGGAATGCGCTTTCTCTACTCAGAAAGCGTATTTTCTAATATGAGCCTCTGCCTTATCCACTCAGGGACCCGTTGGTGATGAAAATATTCACAAATTGGTCCTTCTTCTTCCACACCTCATAACTCCGCAACTGTAACTCCGATTGAGGTGAAACCAATGCTCACTTCTTCGTATCATCGAGCTCTATCTTTTGGTAACATTTTCACTAGGTGGTCTCAGAGTGAAAATGACCATTTTTCCCTTGCCTCTAATCAGCCCCCTCCGAGAAAGAACCGTCCGACGTTTCGTTCCGCGGCTTCACCGCACTTCTTCCTGGAGTCTCCGTCACCCCCAGGCAAGCCACGATACCCACTTGCATGATAGTCATGCAGTAGCCATGGTTTTCAACTTGAATATTTATTAAATGATTGCTTGTTTAAAATATGGTTATCGTTGTTTCGGTAATGCTTCTGGGTTAGTGCTTACTTTCTTGCTATGTTGTTATGCACCTGGTTATCATGCCCTACTAGTTGCTAGTATTCCTTTCATATGCTTATGCTTGCTAGTAGTACATGTTGATGTTGGTGATGGTCTTCGGTGCATGACTGCCGTCTGTCCCGAGTACCGTTGTTATGCATGTTCCATTGCATCCAGTTGGTTAAATGCTTGCATGATGGCATTGTTGATATGTTCTTGCATGATATTTATTGTTGATGCTAGTGGTCATGCTATGTTTCGGAGAAGTATGTACTTGTGATGTTCATGCTAGTCAGTATGCCATGCTGAGTTGGCTATGATTCATTGTTGATATGGTGGATAGTTATGTGGTACCCTCATGATTATGTTGATATCATGCTCATGCATTGTAATTGCATCATGTTATTTTATCATGGCTCAGCATATTTGCATTCAGGTTTAACCGGATTAAATTGAACTTGAACAACTGTTGTCTGAGTCATGGAGCCACCATATCGAGCTGACCAGTGCAACCACACTTACCTTTATGGGAAGGTCCTAACTGGGTCTATTGTCGTGCCTCTCGCCGGTGCCTCCAACGAGGGAAGGTTATGGGCGTGCGGTACATGGCCCGGTAAGCAGACATAACCTTGTGTGCCCGTTGTTGTTGAATGGATCCTTGTCCCCGTTTGGGACCGTTTTGCCACGACGGTGGCCGTTGGTGTCTTTGGTAGACACGGGGCCACCCAGGACTAGCCCAGTGGGGAGTGAGTCGGAGTGGCCGGGAGAGTGTCATGGCAGTAGATCGATTTTGTCGGAACACCGTTGGTCCACCCGAATGGGAGTGCGAGGCCATGGGTTCCGTGGTGTGGGTACAGTGTACTAACCTCTGTAGAGTGTATACTAAATCTATCGATAGCCGTGCCCGCGACTAAGGGCCCAGTTCATGTCGGTCACACTGTGAGTCAACAGTAATAATAATAATGTGCTTAATAACAACCCCGGTTCGATGATGAGATAAGTTGGTTGTGATCGCCGGAAAGATCACCGTTTGAGACCAAGTGTTGGTCATGGTTGTGATCGCCGGAATGATCACCATTTGGTTACGAGGTAACCCGAGGAGAATAAGTGGTGCATATAGTGTCATCATGTTGCGTGCTAGTATCATCGGATTTATATGTTCATGCCATGATCATATTGTTCTAGCGATATTATGTTCATGTTGTTCATGCCATGTTATCCTGATGATCTCATGATAATTCCTGCTTAACCTGTAATTGCCAGGCTGTTGTTTGTCTTGAATGCTTTTGGTTTATTGTGAGCTTGCAAGTACATTCAATGTACTGACCTGGCGTGTCATGCCAGTTTGCAGGTCGTGCCGGGATTTCTTGCTTGTTTGGTGTTGTTTCTGTGTTCACGAGCTAGGATAAATGTTCCAGCTAGAGTCCCTGCAGATTGGAGTCCATCATCGCCGTCCGTTGTTCCGCTGCTAGTAGTTGTTCCGCTGCCTCAACTTGTTATGCTGCTTGCATAGAGCAACTGAGGATGGCGTAGTGTCGCCGTGCCGATGTTATTCATTGTAATATCGGAGACCTTGTATTCATATTCGTGTAATAATAGAAAGCTGGTTTGTTCTATGCTAAGCAGTGCCGTATTCCAGAAGACTTCTCCTCGATCTCTGGGCTGGAATACGGGGCGTTCCGGTTTCTCTAAGCCGGGGTGCCACATGCTTGGTATCAGAGCAGGTATGGCTGTAGAGCGTCCTAGTCCACTGGAATGTTAGAAAACGGTAGTATAGGGTCTAATTGTTGCCCTTGCTTGCTGCATTTGGTTGTTGCATTTTTTCCTGCATATAGTCTTATTTCGGTTACCATTAACCTCTGTTTGATGCGTAGATGGCGGTCAACTTCCATGAGTTCAGTGCCCTTCCCATAGCTCCCGGTGCTGTTCCTATTGCGTTCAGTCCCACTCCTGCACCTCTCAGCTTTGCCGCCCTCCTTGGCGACATGTGGCGTAGCAGTTATCCCCACGGAGATCCACCTCATTATCAAGTATTCCAGTCTCCTGCTGGAGGAAGAATCCTGGAGTATGTTGCTCATGTCCATCTGTCAGCCCCGATTCCTGTCGGTAAGCGCACCTACAGTTTCCACGGTGGTTACGGCACTACTCCTGAGCGTGTCGTTCAGCTTGCCGCAACGGCAGCAATCACCGGTCTTCGTCGTCAAGAGAGCATGGTGCAAGAGAACCGTGTTTATCAATATTATCCCACCATCGTCGAGAATCCTAGGCAGATCCAATTTCCCTACGTCAACCCTCAAGATGACCCGGCTAACCTAGCCATGTCCCGTTACATGACGGCCGAGTGTCTTCTTATTCCGAGTTAGTCCGAGACGTCATTCAAGCCAGGAGATTGCTTGGTGTCGCTTTACCTCAATCTCCGCCAGCTTCTCCAACTCCTCCACCTCGTCCATCCGGAGTTTCAGAGTCAGCGGTTCCACTCGCTACTCCCTTAGCTTCCTAGTTAGTGCGCGAGCGTTTGCTCAAGCGTAGGGTGTAGTCCTTCATGTATTGCGTGTGCATCTGCTATAGTACACTACTAGGGAAAACCTTATACACATAATCTTAGCAGCAGCGCAGCACAAAAAGAGGCGCTGCTGCTAATTAGTAGCAGCGCGGTTAGGGAAAGCGCGCTACTGACATAAATTTAGCAGTAGCGCATGATGTTTAAACCGCGCTACTACAAAAATCCACCAACAGTACACAACGACCTAAGTTTACCCTAAGTTTACCAGCAGCGCGGCGTCAAGAAGCGCGCTACTGCTAATGGCATAGTAGTAGCGCGCTTTTTAGTCACGTCGCTGCTGGTAATTTTGAAATTTTCCACACGGTTGGCCCGTTTAGCAGTAGCGCGTGATAGTAAAGCACGCTGCTGCTAAATTTACATCAGTAGCGCACTTTTGCTCCCGCGCTACTTCTAAGACGCAGCACCCACCACCTTTTTCCACCTCTCCCCTCCCCATCTCCTCTCCTCCCTTTCCCCTACCTCCCACATCCTCCCTCTCTCACTCTTCTTCTTCCTCAATACTTGTCCCCCCATTACTCTCCCTCTTCTACCTACCTTTCTCTCTCTTCATTACTCCTAGATAACTTCACCACCTCCATTAATGCATCTCCTTTCTTTTTTTCCTCCCCCCTCCACTACTTGAAGTTGTCTCCTCCCAAATTAGCTAGCTAGGTAGATGTAGCATTTAGTTAAGTGACCTATTTGCCCCCTAACTAGATCTTTCTTTGTCAAGAAGAGCTTTGTGCACTTTTGATCTCCCTACATCATCATCCCACACCGTGTGCTCGATCTCGAGATAGAGGTGATTAAAATTTCATGCTTTTGCAAAATGGAAATATGTGTATGTGTGTGTGTGATATGATAATTGGGAAATATGATGGAAATTGTGTGTGTGGCATAAGTTGACGCCAAATTGTGCTTTTGAGTTGCCTGTGTTTTGCCGAAATGTCGATTTATTTCCGTTTCGGCGAATTCCAGGCGAACTCTAGATCTATATATGTCCTATTTTTAGGGAAGGTCATGCCGAATTTTTGTATGACTTTGATGCATGCACGCATTTTTATAATCAATTTGTTTATTACTACCGTGCACGTGTTCATGATGGTCAGTGGAACGATGGTGGACAGGTTTTTGCGGTCGGCGGTGCAGGACATGAAAGAAAATAACCTGACAAAGGTTTTATGTCTGTGTCGAAGATGCAAAGGAATAGTTTGGCTCGACCCCTATGACGAAGGTCGTGTCGAAGCGCACCTGCTCATGACTGGTTTCATGGATGGCTATACTCGGTGGATAATTGAAGATGAGGATGATGATGTTGAGGACGCCGACGGGGCAGCCAATGACGACACTGGGCAAGACAAAGAGATGATCGATAATGGCGGCGAGGAAGAGGCCGGACATGGCAGCAGAGAAGGGGCCGGACATGGCGGAGGGCAAGGGGCTGGACATGTCGGCGAAGAGAACATGGACTCCACGCAGCAGAGTTCGTTGGTACTAAGTTCAATCGTGCGGGACCCTCATGTTCAAGCACTGCTTCGCAAGGAGACGAGTACTGAGAGAGCTGCTTCTAGAGAGGAGGCTAAGCTGGAGCAACTGGTGGTAGACTCGAACACTCCGTTGTATGATCGTTGCAATCCTGAGGTGACCCACTTGAGTTTCACGCTCCAACTCCTGAAGACGAAGGCTAAAAACAAATGGACCAACACTAGCCTCGATGAGCATCTCAAGTACCTAAAGGATGTTCTTCCCGCGGGGAATCTATGTCCTACTAGTGTTGATGAGGCCAAGAAGATCGTGTGCCCTCTTGATCTGCCACATGTTAGATACCATGCATGCATCAACGATTGCATAATTTATCGGAAGGAGCACGCGGAAAAAACAAGCTGTCCGGTGTGCAATGCTTATCGATACAAGAAGTCCGGGAAGAAATGTCCCCATAAAGTTGTATGGTACTTACCGATCACTCCCCGTCTCCAGCGGTATTTCGTAGATCCCAAGGAAGCAAAGCTAATGCGCTGGCATGCAGAGAGGAAGAAGCCCGACGATGGAGATGATCCGAAGCTGAGACACGTCAAGGATGGAAGCCAGTGGAGAGCGGTGAACAACTTCTATCGGTATTTCGAATGTGATGCAAGGAACATCGTGATCGGCACGTGTACCGATGGCATGAATCCGTTTGGCAACCAGAACACCAACGATAGCACATGGCCCATGTTTGTATGGATGTACAACCTCCCCCCTGGTTGTGCATGAAGTCGAAGTACATTCACATGAGCAGGCTTATTCAAGGGCCGAAACAACCAGGAAATAATATTAATTTGTATCTGGGGCTACTTCAAGAGGAGTTAGACACTTTATGGAAAACACCGGCCAAGACATGGGACGCCAGCAAAGGCGAGTATTTCTACATGAGAGCCGTGCTGATCACGACGGTGCACGACTATCTCGATTACGGATATGTCGCAGGCCAGGTGTGCCATGGATATTGCGGATGCACGCGGTGCATGGATGATATGACGTCTCAGCAGCTAACATCAAGGAAAGATGGCGGGTCTGGGAAAATCGTGTACATGGGGCATCGAAGATGGCTCGAACAGGATGACCCATGGAGAAACCATGGAGATCTATTCAATGGTCACGCTAAGCATCGAGGACCTCCACGTAAGCGGAGCGGTGCCGAAATCGATGAGCTGTTGAAAAACTGGAAGGAGTGCCCCGCGCCAGGAAAGACAATGAAAAAGGCGCCGGAGCCGCTGCTGAAGGTATGGAAGACGAGGTCTGTGTTCTGGGACTTGGAGTACTGGCACAAACTCGATGCACCTCATTGCCTTGATCAAATGCACATTTGTAAGAATGTCCTTGAGAGCTTGCTCGCGACGCTGATGAACATGCCAGATAAGACCAAGGATGGGCCAAAGGCAAGAAAAGACTTGCAAGATTTGAAAATCAGGGAAGATCTGCACATGCCGCCCCGTAAACAGTTAGACGAGACAGAGACTGAGACAGAGGCGCGGGAGAAGAAGGGCAAGAAAATAAAGAAAGAGGATTATTGCCCCCCTTCTTGCTTCACCTTAAGTCAGGCTGAGATCGATCAATTCCTGAAGTGCCTTACCGGAGTCAAAGTTAGTTCCGGTTACTATGGCAAGATAAGCAGATATCTAGACACGGACAAGAAAAGGTTCAGCGGGATGAAGTCCCATGACTGTCATGTGATGATGACGCAGATACTACCTGTTGCCCTTAGAGGGATAATGGGCAAGCACGTCCGTGACACGCTTATTGGTCTCTGCAACTTTTTCGACGTCATCTCTCGAAAGCCGATCAGTCTGAAGCAGCTCCGAAGGCTACAGGAAGAGATCGTTGTGATACTGAATGAGATTGAGATGTACTTCCCGCCCGCGTTCTTTGACGTGATGGTGCATCTGTGTGTCCATATTGTGGACGACATAATAGACTTGGGCCCGTCATTTCTGCACAACATGATGCCGTTTGAGAGGATGAATGGGATCATCAAAGGATTCGTTTGTAACATGTCCCGTCCGGATGGAAGCATCGTCCAGGGCTATTTGACACAAGAGTGCATCTCTTTCTGCGAGAATTTTCTATATGGCGCAGACCAGCCGCCTGATGTTAGTGTTGGTTTGCCCGTTAACAAGCACGATGGGAGGCTCGAAGGAGAAGGTCACTCCAACGGTCGCAGGGAACTGCACGTGGCATACTCAGATCGACGCAACGACTTTGACATAGCAAACTCAGTAGTGCTACAACACCTAGACGAGGTAGATCCTTTCGTGGCACTACACAAAGAAATTATTGCAAAGAAGTATCGTGACCGGGGGGTATGTAGGACGGACACCGAAGTTACTGTTGGGGATCGTTGCAGAAATTAAAAAAATTCTATGCATCACCAAGATCAATCTATGGAGAGAGTAGCAACAAGAGAGAGGGGAGTGCATCTTCATACCCTTGAAGATCGCGATGCGGAAGCGTTAAAAGAACGCGGATGAAGGAGTCGTACTCGTAGTGATTCAGATCGCGGTTGATTCCGATCTAAGCGTCGAACAACGGCGCCTCCGCGTTCAACACACGTACGGCCCGGGGACGTCTCCTCCTTCTTGATGCAGCAAAGGGGAGGAGAAGTTGAGGGAGAGCTCCGGCAGCACGACGGCGTGGTGGCGGTGGAGCTCGTGGTTCTCTGGCAGAGCTTCGCTAAGCGCTACGGAGGAGGAGAAGGTGTAGGAAGGGGGGAGGGCTGCGCCAGGAGAAGGGGTGCGGCTGCCCACCCACCCCCCACTATTTATAGGGGGAAGGGGAGAGGGGGTCGGCCCCCTAGATCCATCTAGGGGGGGGCGGCGGCCCCTCGGGGGGGGAGGCAGCGGCCCCCTTAGGGTTTCCAACTAGGGGGCAGCGGCCCCTAGGGTTTCCAACCCTAGGCGCCTTGGGCCCTTGGGGGGCGCACCAGCCCACTAAGGGGCTGGTTCCCACCCAACTACAGCCCATTAGGTCCTTCGGGGCAGGTGGACCCTCCCGGTGGACCCCCGGAACCCCTTCGGTGTTCCCGGTACAATACCGATAAACCCCGAAACCTTTCTAGTGACTGAAACTGGACTTCCCATATATAAATCTTCACCTCCGAACCATTCCGGAACTCCTCATGACGTTCGGGATCTCATCCGGGACTCCGAACAACTTTCGGTAACCACATACAATTCCCATTACAACTCTAGCGTCACCGAACCTTAAGTGTGTAGACCCTACGGGTTCAGGAACTATGCAGACATGACCGAGACATCTCTCCGGCCAATAACCAACCGCGGGATCTGGATACCCATGTTGGCTCCCACATGTTCCATGATGATCTCATCGGATGAACCACGATGTCAAGGATTCAATCAATCCCGTATACGATTCCCTTTGTCTAACGGTACAGCACTTGCCCGAGATTCGATCGTCGGTATACCGATACCTTGTTCAATCTCGTTACGGCAAGTCTCTTTACTCGTTCCGTAACACATCATCCCGTGACCAACCCCTTAGTAACATTGAGCTCATTATGATGATGTCTTACCGAGTGGGCCCAGATATACCTCTCCGTCATACGGAGTGACAAATCCCAGTCTCGATTCGTGCCAGCCCAACAGATACTTTCGGCGATACCCGTAGTGTACCTTTATAGCCACCCAGTTACGTTCTGACGTTTGGCACACCCAAAGTACCCTTACGATATCCGGGAGTTGCACAATCTCATGGTCTAAGGAAAAGATACTTGACATTAGAAAATCTTTAGCAGACGAACTACACGATCTTGTGTTATGCTTAGGATTGGGTCTTGTCCATCACATCATTGTCCTAATGATGTGATCCCATTATCAATGACATCCTATGTCCATGGTTAGGAAACCGTAACCATCTATTGATCAACGAGCTAGTCAACTAGAGGCTCACTAGGGACATGTTGTGGTCTATGTATTCACACATGTATTACGATTTCCGGATAACACAATTATAGCATGAACAATAGACGATTATCATGAACAAGGAAATATAATAATAACCATTTTATTATTGCCTCTAGGGCATATTTCCAACAGTCTCCCACTTGCACTAGAGTCAATAACCTAGTTACATTGTGATGAATCAAACACCCATAGAGTTCTGGTGTGGCTCATGCTTTGCACGTGGAAGAGGTTTAGTCAACGGATCTACGACATTCAGGTCCGTATGCACTTTACAAATCTCTATGTCTCCATCTTGAACATTTTCACGAATGGAGTTGAAGCGACGCTTGATATGCCTGGTCTTCTTGTGAAACCTGGGCTCCTTGGCAAGTGCAATAGCTCCAGTGTTGTCACAGAAGAGAGTCATCAGGCCCGACGCATTCGGAATAACTCCTAGGTCGGTAATGAACTCCTTCATCCAGATTGCTTCATGTGCTGCCTCCGAGGCTGCCATGTACTCCGCTTCACATGTAGATCCCGCCACGACGCTTTGCTTGCAACTGCACCAGCTGACTGCCCCACCATTCAAAATATACATGTCGTAACTAGCATCGACGTAACCCTTTACGACGAGCTCTTTGTCACCTCCATAAACGAGAAACATATCTTTAGTCCTTTTTAGGTACTTCAAGATATTCTTGACCGCTGTCCAGTGTTCCATGCCGGGATTACTTTGGTACCTTCCTACCAAACTTACGGCAAGGTTTACATCAGGTCTGGTACACAGCATGGCATACATAATAGACCCTATGGCCGAGGCATAGGGGATGACACTCATCTTTTCTCTATCTTCTGCCGTGGTCGGGCATTGAGTCGTGCTCAATCTCACACCTTGCAATACAGGCAAGAACCCCTTCTTGGACTGATCCATATTGAACTTCTTAAATATCTTGTCAAGGTACGTGCTTTGTGAAAGACTAATGAGGCGTCTCAATCTATCTCTATAGATCTTGATGCCTAATATGTAAGCAGCTTCTCCAAGGTCCTTCATTGAAAAACACTTATTCAAGTAGGCCTTTATGCTTTCCAAGAGTTCTATATCATTTCCCATCAATAGCATGTCATCCACATATAATATGAGAAATGCTACAGAGCTCCCACTCACTTTCTTGTAAACACATGCTTCTCCATAAATTTGCGTAAACCCAAACGCTTTGATCATCTCATCAAAACGAATGTACCAACTCCGAGATGCTTGCACCAGCCCATAGATCGAGCGTTGGAGCTTGCATACCTTGTCAGCATTCTTAGGATCGACAAAACCTTCCAGCTGCATCATATACAATTCTTCCTTAAGGAAACCATTAAGGAATGCCGTTTTGACATCCATTTGCCATATCTCATAATCATAGAATGCGGCAATTGCTAACATGATTCGGCCAGACTTCAGCTTCGCTACGGGTGAGAAGGTCTCATCGTAGTCAACCCCTTGAACTTCTCGATAACCCTTAGCGACAAGCCGAGCCTTATAGATGGTTACATTACCATCCGCGTCTGCCTTCTTCTTAAAGATCCATTTATTTTCTATGGCTCGCCGATCATCGGGCAAGTCAGTCAAAGTCCATACTTCGTTTTCATACATGGATCCTATCTCGGATTTCATGGCTTCAAGCCATTTGTCGGAATCCGGGTCCGCCATTGCTTCTTCATAGTTCGAAGGTTCACCATTGTCTAAGAACATGATTTCCAGGACAGGGTTGTTGTACCACTCTGGTGCGGAACGTGTCCTTGTGGACCTACGAAGTTCAGTAGCAACTTGATCTGAAGTTTCATGATCATCATCATTAACTTCCTCTCTAGTCGGTGTAGGCACCACAGAAACATTTTCTTGAGCTGCGCTACTCTCCGGTTCAAGAGGCAATACTTCATCAAGTTCTACTTTCCTCCCACTTACTTCTTTCGAGAGAAACGATTTCTCTAGAAAGGATCCATTCTTGGCAACAAAGATCTTGCCTTCGGATCTGAGGTAGAAGGTATGCCCAATAGTTTCCTTAGGGTATCCTATGAAGACGCATTTTTCCGATTTGGGTTCGAGCTTTTCAGGTTGAAGTTTCTTGACATAAGCATCGCATCCCCAAACTTTCAGAAACGACAGCTTAGGTTTCTTCCCAAACCACAATTCATACGGTGTCGTCTCAACGGATTTCGACGGAGCCCTATTTAAAGTGAATGCGGCGGTCTCTATCACTACTAGAAAAAGGGCTATAGATGGGATTGACACTAATGGCGCACCAGACAAGCCGTGCGCCATTAGTATATACTAATGGCGCACCACCTTCTGATACGCCATTAGAGATGAAACTACTAATGGCGCACCTGGCCCAGGGTGCGCCATTAGTATCAAAAAAAAATTTAACTAGTGCGCCTGTCCAAACATACTAATGGCGCACCAGGCCCAGGGTGCGCCATTAGTATCAAAAAAAAAAATTTAACTAGTGCGCCTGTCCAAACATACTAATGGCGCATCCAGAGACAGTGCGCCATTAGTAGTTGAAACTACTAATGGCGCACCTTGACCAGGGTGCACCATTAGTATGAAAAAAAAATTTAACTAGTGCGCCTGTCCAAACATACTAATGGCGCATCCTGCACACGGTGCGCCATTACTAGTTGTAACTAGTAATGGCGCACTAGGCCCAGGGTGCGCCATTAGTATAAAAAGTTTTTTTTAACTAGTGCACCTGTCCAAACATACTAATGGCGCACCACCAGGAGGTGCGCCATTAGTAACCTGGATTACTAATGGCGCATCTAGAGTTGGTGCGCCATTAGTAAGTGGGCAGCAACAAGATATTTTGGACAGCCTCTCCTACCCACACTCACTTTCTCCCCACTTCATTCTCTCCACCTCCTCCTTGTCTCGGGTGCCTCCTCTTTTTCACCTCATTTCCACCATAGATTCATTCAATTTAAGTGGTTAAATTACCTTGTTTTGATAGGTAAGTAAGGGGGAAGCTATATTTATGTTGTTCTCCCTACAAAAATGTGCACATGCACTTTTTATGGCCTAGCTAGATCTATGTATGTTCGTGGTGTTGCATATGTGTTTGTGTTTGGAGGTGTACCGGTATTTGAAATGCGATAGTTGCCAATATTTTGCCGGAATGTTGATTCATTTCCGTTTCGGCGAGAATTTTGGCATTAAGCATTCTTTTTGGTCCTATTTTTAGGGAAAGTCATGCCAAATTTTTTCTTGGTTCTAAAATATCATTTTGCTCTACCCCGCAGGCGACCATGGTCCGCATGATGACCGAAGGCATCATGAATAGGTTTTTGAGGTCCGCAAAGGCCGAGATGCTTGAAAAGAACGAGACGGAGATGAGATGTCCGTGTCGAAGATGCAAGCTGAAGAGCCTTATTGCGGACCCGGAATCCTGGCAGGTGCGGGACCACCTGCTCTTGCGTGGTTTCATGGATGGCTATCAGTGGCAAAGTGATGAAGATGACTACGAAGTCGTCCATGGGGGCCGGGCAAGAAATGAGGAAGGGCAGCAAGACAACCACCGCGGCTCGGGCGGGCGAGAAGACGAAGAATCCCCAGGAGATGATCACGACGGTGATGCTGTACACAGTCATCGTGTAGAAGATATGGGACGTGATGATGAGGAAGATGCCGGAGCAGACGACGGGCATGATCATGAAGATGATGATGCCGGCAGAGCAGACGACACTGGACCATCGATGGGCTGGGTGCAGGACCCTCATATTCAAGAGCTGCTTCTCAAGCAGACGGATAACGCAAGAGATGCCGCCCGAGAGAAAGCCAAGATGGATCAACTTGAGTTAGACGCGGTTACTCCATTGTATGAAGGATGCAGGCCCGAGGATACCCGCCTGAAAGTAACGCTCATGGCTCTGGAGATGAAGGTAAAACACAAAATGACCGACGCATGCTTCGACGAGAACATGTCATTCTGGCACGAACGTCTTCCCAAGGGGAACAAGTGCCCGACCAGTTTGGAGGAAGCGAAGAAAATCATGTGTCCTCTGGATTTACCGCACGTGAAATACCATGTGTGCATGAAAAATTGCATTATTTATCGGGACGAGCACGCGGAGTCTACCATATGTCCGGTGTGCGGCGTCACTCGATACAAGAAGAGGAAGAAAGCTCCTCGAAAAGTGGTGTGGTACTTTCCGATCACTCCTCGTCTGCAGCGGTATTTCGCGGACCCTAAGGTAGCAAAGCTCCTGCGTTGGCACGCGGATAGGGAGGAGAAGAAGCGAGAAGATGACGCAAATGATCCGGAGATAGATAAAAAAGACAAGATGCTGAGTCACCCTAAGGATGCGAGCCAGTGGCAAGCGTTGAACTTCGAAGACCTAGAATTTGGGAACGATCCAAGGAACATCGTGCTGGGCGCGAGCACCGATGGAGTCAATCCGTTTGGCAGCCAGAGAAGCACACATAGCACCTGGCCTGTGTTTGTGTGGATGTACAACCTTCCCCCCTGGTTGTGCATGAAGAGGAAGTACATTCACATGAGTATGCTAATCGAAGGACCGAAACAACCAGGGAACGACATCAATCTATATCTGGGGCTGCTGAAAGAGGAGCTAGACACGCTGTAGAAAACGCCAGCCAATACGTGGGACGCCGCAGAGAAAGAATATTTCCCTATGAGAGCCGCGCTGCTCACGACGGTGCACGACTATCTCGGTGACGGATATCTCGCAGGGCAGGTGGTCCACGGATTTTCTGGATGCGTCAGGTGCATGGATGACACAACGTATCGCCAGCTAGATAGAGATCCCGGGTCTTCGAAAACCGTGTTCATGGGACATCGAAGGTGGCTTCGCGACGATGACCCGTGGAGAAAACGCAAGGATCTATTCGATGGTGAAACCGAACCCCGAGGACGCCCGCGTACGAGGAGCGGCGAGGAAATAGACGAGCTGTTGAAAAATTGGAAAGACTGCCCACTGCCGGGAAAGAAGCAAAAGGCGCCAGAGCCGGGAAAGAAGCGAAAGGCGCCAGAGCCGCTGCTGAAGGTATGGAAAACGAGGTCTGTTTTCTGGGACTTGTCGTACTGGAAGATCCACCGTGTGCCTCACAGCCTTGATGTCATGCATATCACGAAGAACGTGTGCGACAGTCTGCTTGGTACCCTGCTCAACATGCCAGAGAGGACCAAAGATGGGCCGAAAGCAAGGGCAGACTTGAAATCAATGGGCATCAGGCAGGAGCTTCACGCTATATATGATGATGATGATGAGGTGAAGCAGGACACGGAAAGTCGTCGCAAAGGCAAAAAGGCCAAGAAGACCGGAAATGACTACCCTCGCGCGTGCTTCACTCTAAGTCAGGAGGAGATCGAGCAGTTTTTCACCTGCCTCGTAGGAGTAAAACTTCCTTACGGTTACGCGGGGAAGATAAGCAGATACCTAGACCTAGCGAAGTTGAAGTTCAGCGGGATGAAGTCTCACGACTGTCACGTGCTGATGACGCAGATACTTCCAGTTGCAATCCGTGGGATCATGGACGTGCACGTCCATGAAACGCTATTTGGCCTATGCAACTTTTTCGACGTCATCTCTCGGAAGTCTGTTGGCGTGAGGCAACTCAGAAGGCTACATGAAGAGATCGTGCTGATACTATGCGAGCTTGAGATGTACTTCCCGCCCGCATTCTTCGACGTTATGGTGCATCTGCTGGTCCATATCGTGGACGATATCATCCAACTCGGGCCGACGTTCCTGCACAGCATGATGCCGTTCGAAAGGATGAATGGTGTCATCAAAGGATACGTTCGCAACATGTCACGTCCAGAGGGAAGCATAGCCAGGGGCTTTCTGACCGAAGAGTGCATCTCCTACTGCACGAATTATCTAGGCATCGAGAACCCCGTTGGTCTGCCCGTCAACAGGCACCTCGGCAGGCTCGCTGGATGGGGTCACCGTGAGGGTCGCCGCGAAATGCATGTCGACTTCGAGGGTCGACTCGCCGACTTTGAAAGAGCAAACCTAGTCGCACTACAACACATAGACGTGGTCGATCCTTGGGTGGTAGAGCACAAAACCTTTATTAAGAAGACGTACAATGACCGAGGCCAACAGAGGACGGACGGAGATATACTCAAAGAGCACAACTCATGTTTCACGCGTTGGTTCAAGCAGAAGCTTCTGTCGTACCCTTTACATGAGGATTCTTCCGCGGAAGAACAACTCATATTCGCCTTGTCACAGGGCGCCGAGCACAACCTGATGACCTATGAGGCGTACGATATCAACGGCTACACATTCTACACCGAGGCCAAGGACATGAAGAGCGATGGTTATCAGAACTCCGGGGTAACGATGGAATCCTACACCGGTAACGACAAGGACAGATACTACGGAAGGATCGAGGAGATCTGGGAGCTGAGCTACGCTGGAGACAAGGTCCCGATGTTCCGTGTCAGATGGGCCAAGAGCGTCCTAAAAGAAGACCGGTATTTCACCACCATGGTTATACCCGAAGCCAAATCCAAGACCGCAGGCGCAAACGTCACCGCGAAAAATGAGCCATGGGTACTGGCTTCCCAAGTGGACCAATGCTTCTTCATTACCGACCCGTCAAAGCCCAGTCGTGTTGTCGTGAGGAGAGGCAAAAGGAAGATCATCGGAATGGATGGAGTAGCCAATGAGCAAGACTTCGACAAGTACGGCGACCCGAGAATCGAACATGACGACGATGATGAAGTACCAGCATACACCACAAGAAGAAGCAGGACCACCCTACCTAAAGGACGTCCGTTCCACAGAAGAACTCCATTTGCGAAAAAGAAGGGCAAGAAGATTGTGAACAGATAGCTAGCTAAGAGATCGATTGTATTTAAATCGTAGCCTTCATTTCTCGATTGTATTTCATGGGCACTTTTTGAACTATCATGAATATTTTTAAATTTCATGGACACTCGATATCGATCCCCCTCCATCTCGATCGCTAGCTATCCCACCTCGCCAGATCCGGTCCCCCTCGCCGCCGAGCACCCCCCGGTCCACCGGCCCCCCGCACCCCGCGCACCCTCCCCCGCTCCACCGGCATTACTGTTTGATGATATTTTTAAAAAAATTATTATTGTCTTATAAAAAAATTATTACTGTCTTATAAAAAAATTATTACTGTCTTATAAAAAATTATTACTGTCTTATAAAAAATTATTACTGTCTTATAAAAAATTGTGGAGCCTGGGAATCGAACCCAGGACCTCCTGGTGTGAGAACTGGCTGCTGACCAGTCGAGCTAGTAGAGGGGACTTGGTGTGGATCAGGTAAGGTGGAAGATAACCTGTTAGCTCGAGCAGAAATAAAAAAAATACTAATGGCGCACCAGGGTGAGGTGCGCCATTAGTATGGATGTACTTATGGCGCACCGAGGGGTGGTGCGCCATTAGTATTGTGCCCTCGCCCTCGCCTATCCCCGGCCCAAACCGGCCTCTCTCTCCCTCGCCCTCGCCCTCGATCCCCTTCCCCTCTCCTCTCCCGACGCCGCTGCCCCGCCGCCTCGACGCCGCCCCGTCGTCCTCGTCTCCGCCCCGACGCCCCGACGCCGCTGCCCCTTCCCCTCTCCGCCCCGTCGTCCTCGTCTCCGCCCCGACGCCCCGACGCCTCGACGCCGCCCCATCGTCCTCGTCCTCGCCCTCCTCCTCCGGTGACTGCAGCGCCGCCGCCGTTGAGTTCTCAAATCCTGCTAGGTTCTCTTCTCCCCGTCCCTCTCTCTCATGGGTTTTTCTTCTTCAACCCTAACCCTAACCTGAACCCATTGTACAGCGGCGCGCCTCACTTGAGCCACCCGATCGGGGACTTGTTGACGATTCCTCCGCCTGCCCTGCGGAGGACTAAGGAGCTCTTGGTCTGGGAGCAAGCAGGGTATGTTTTGCCTCTTCCAATCAGAGTGCTTCTTCAGTTGGTCTCAACTACTGATGCTAATGTTAGGTAGCGCCTCACCTGCAGCAATTGTTGCATCATCTGTTTGTTTACCTCACAACTATCAAGAGTGCAAAGTAGATGTTGATTCATAAATATATTCATAGTCACAAATTGATGATGATTAACTGCCAGCCCAACTGGAATCATAAAATGGACTGCACATATAAACTAGTATTGGGCACTCAGATTCAAAGAAGAAATTGTAAAGTTCTTTTGGATTCTTGTTTATAAGATAACAATGGTCAACCATTAGTCCTAGTCTCTTTCTTCTGTCCTGCCTTGTACCAAATGCTCAGGGATCCTATCGTGTATTGTATTGTAGTGGGAATGTCGCAATTATTATTGTATTGTATTGTATTGTCCCCCTGTAGTTTGTACTGCCCCTGTAGTTTGTTTGTAAAAATATGAAGTACCTCTTGCTTGATCGATCACTGTAGGCCCCTTATCACTGTAGTTTGTTTGTAAAAATGTTACTGCTGCTTGTCATTTTAGCAATCTTGCTTGTCATTTGATCGATCACTTCTTCTGGATCCTTATCACTGTAGGCCCCTGTAGTTTGTACTGCTCTCGGGTCATCAAGAACGTCCGGTGCCGGTAGCTCAAGTAACCTGAACTCCTCACAGCAGAGTTTCTCCATATGTAAGCTTGCTGCATATATGTCATTTCAGGGAGAAAAATACAAAGATGAACACACTGCATTAGATTTGTTTAAAGAATACCACTACAGCAACTAGAAGAAAGGGTACAACAACACCATACAATCTGCAGTTGTAAGTCAGGGTTTGAAGAGTGCTAACCATGTCACAATGCTTACTTTTTTCAGTAGATCCTGTAGTACAATAATCAGTAATTATAAAGTCATACTAAAGAGAGGTAGAAGAATAATGTGACTTTGAAACAATTGAGCACATATCACTTGGCAACGGTTGGATGATTTATGACACTTCCATATCATATCTTGCTACATGGGTTCAATTTATTTTATCCATTTTGGGCAGTTTCCATGATGGTGTATTGTGTATGCCCTTGCTATATTTGATTCCATTATTTCTTAGAAGATTACTTGAACCTAATCTTTTGCATAATTAGATGTCTTCATCTGTACATCATATACATACATGTGATCAAACCAAGGGAGATCATGTTTGTTTGTTGCAAGATATGATATGGAAGTAGTGTCTTAAAATCAACGGCTAATATTAACTCAGTAGTGTCTTAAAATTTCTCAATTTTGTTTGCCAAAAAATAACCTCTGGGTGTAATGAGCAGATAATGAAAAACATATTTGTGTTTCCAAGTAAATACAGTACCTCCTGCTGTAACTGCTGAGTTCTGAGACAGCACTCTTTTCTTTTAATTTTCAGAACATTTACAGTCTTGCTCACTACTTTTTATGATTGATTTGTAGTTTTGTAGTTGGTTGTTACAGAATGCAGTACCTTGGTTGTGAAGATAATAAAAATTATGACAATGTTGTGCAGGAGTAGTTTTGTAGTTGGTTGTTACAGAATGCAGTACCTTGTATCACTGCATCATTGTAGCAAAAGTACTGAGTTTCTGCTTGTGTATCATTGTATCACTGTATCACTGTATCACTTGGGCATGAAATGGTTCCAGAAACCAAAAGCCTGTTGTACATTATAGCTAGGACAAACTTCAGTCTTTTTTTTGTTTGTAACAGAAACTACAGTAGTAAATATTTCCTGAAGTAAATATTTTCAGTCATTACAAATATGATACTGCTTGGAGATGATACTGCTTGGAGATGATACTGCTTGGTGTATTTTCCATGTTGTGATGGAGGCCTTTTTTGCCTTGTCCACCCGAGAGGCCCTTGAGTTTGCCGGAATGTCGATTAACTTCCGTTCCGGCAAATTCGGGTACTCCATATGTCCTATTTTCAGCAAAGGTCATGCTGAAATTTTCCGTGAATTTTAGCATGACTTTGCTAAAAATAGGACATATGGGGTACTTGTGACTAATGCATGGGCCGGGGTATCTTAGTAGTTAATTAAGTAGGATCAAGTGCCCCGGCGTACTTGTGACTAATGCTTGGCTTTTAGGGTGCCTCGGTGTCGATAAAAACCGAAATGATCAAAGCTTAGGCTTTTAGGGTGCCTCGGCGTCGAAAAACCCTCAATGATAAAAGCTTAGCTTTTAGGATGCCTCGGTGTCGACAAACCCTAAATGATGAGACCATGATCTTGTTCCTTGCCAATAACCAACTTTTTGACCAAACTTTGTTCCTATTTAGAGAGAAACATGGCCAACAACGATGAGGCCGGGGGTTCGAGCGTCAAGCCATTCTGGATGCTGTCCCAGGAGATGGAGGAACAACCTCACTTGTATGAGGACGCCGCCTTCCCCACCGATCCTGAGACCACTGATGGTACCGCCGAGGATGGCCCCACTGATGCCACCACTGATGGTGCCGCCGAGGATGCCACCACTGATGGTGCCGCCGAGGATGCCACCACTGATGATGGCGGCGCACGCACAGATGGCAGCCAACCGAAGAGGCAACGGAAGGACCGGCGCCCGACCGTGCTCCGCACCCTCAAGGAGGAAGTTACTGAAGTGGACTCCGACGGGAATCCAACGGCGCCCGAACGAATAGTCAAGGGGTACTCGCTTCAGCTCGGGTGCATTCTCCGGAGCACCGTCTCGATCAACACCGAGAACCTGAGGCATCCTGACCGAGGCAATTTGCGCAACCTCCTCTTCACGAAGCTGCACGAACGATACAAGTTCCCCGCTGAATTTGAAAACACAAGCCTCAAAGGGAATAAAGTGAACAATGCTGCCCTCACGAAGATGAGCAAGGCCCTGTCTACTTGGAAAAGCAATGTGAAGAGAATGGTCGAGAAAGGTGAGAGTTATGAGAAGATCAAGGAGAAAAATCCTTCGATCACCGAAGATGACTACAATGACTTCAAGATCAATTGCTCGAGCACCGCAAACTCCGAATCAAGTAAGTGGGGGAAAGAAATGCGGGAGCTGAACTTAGGGGAACACACACTCGGTCCCGGCGGTTACAGAGTGGCGGAGCCTATATGGGACAAGGAGGAGGCGGACCGTGCCGAGCAAGGCCTACCGCCCCTCTTCGATAAATACGGTGACAAGCAGACCAGGAACTTTGTCAGGGCCCGGTACAAGAAGGACCCGAAAACAAAGGAGCTTACAACGGATCCGAAGACCAGGGCGCTTGAGCTTGTTCTGGTAAGGAATACACCCCCTCGTAATTAGCTCCATATGGTTGCATTCTAATTAATGAAGCCAAATTTCTAAATGGTTCACATTCCTTCCGCAGGCGACTGAAAGCAGTAGCGCGGGGTCGACTAAGAGCAACCCTTGGGACACCACTCTAAATAGGGCGTTGAATGTAATGAAGAACAAGGATAAGCTCAGTAAGCCGACGTCAGCTGGTCGTGTGGCCGGCAAAGGCTTGTCGACAAAATGGTCGTCATACTATGACACTGCTGGGCGAAAGGAGAAAAAGACCAGCTCGGAAAGCCAGGCGCGCGAGGTTCAAGAACTCAGGGCACAGGTGGCGCGGATTCCGGAGATTATCCAAGAGCAAGTGCAACAACAACTCGGAGCGACGATCACCGCCATTGTGCCTACCTTGATCCAGGGGATTAGTGCGTGGATTGCGGGCGGCCAACAAGGGCCGCCCCCGATTCCTAGCTTCACGGCCAGCAACTCGCAGAACGCGATGGCGGGGCCATTGGTGTCTCCGGCGGAGCCGGCATTGGTGTCTCCGACGCCGGCACGGGAGCTTAATGCACCCGGGTGTATGCCGGCCGGCACCTCTACAGCAAGCGGCCCCTCCGTCAACTGCACGCCCGCCGTTGGCGGTGCCTCGACATTAGCCGAGCTCGACGCCATCATCACGGTAACTAATTAAGCCTCTCTCGGCCGAGGACTTCATCTCCTTTCCTTTGACTGGGCATCCCTAACGCCCTACATGTTTTCGCAGGGCGCCGCCGACGTTCCGTGCACTCTCCTGCACTTCGTGAACAACGAGTTGGTCGATGTCGCCAAGGGCAAAATCGTTCAACCGGGCAACCCCTTGTTCCACGGTACCCAGATGCCACCCAACTTGTTTAGGGTTCAACTGGTTCGGGTGCTGCCAGGCTGCGACGAGGTGTTACCTCCGATTCAACCAATGGGGGCCGACGATGATGACGTGATGAACCTCAGCGCCTGCCTGAGCTGGCCCCTGCTTTGGCCGAAGAGCCAGATTCGTTTGGGGGCGGGGGACACCACCCCAAAGACAACACCGCCAGTTGTGCCGGCGCCAAGTCGGCCCCATGGCAAGACCGCCGCACATTGGACTGCACACATCAGTATGTATGATTTCCAATAAGTTGGTTGCTCGCTCCATTGTTCCAGAGAACGGAGTCTTGGTCATTTTGCCCAAGAGGCATGGTTCGCACGTGTCAAATGATTCATAATCAAGAGACTCCAAAAGTCCATCTGCATGGAGTTTCTTCATGCGTTTGACACCAATGTGACCAAGGCGGCAGTGCCACAAGTATGTGGGACTATCATTATCAACCTTACATCTTTTGGCATTCACACTATGAATATGTGTAACATCACGTTCGAGATTAAATAAGAATAAACCATTGACCAGCGGGGCATGACCATAAAACATGTCTCTCATATAAATAGAACAACCATTATTCTTAGATTTAAATGAGTAGCCATCTCGCATTAAACGAGATCCAGATACAATGTTCATGCTCAAAGCTGGTACTAAATAACAATTATTGAGGTTTAAAACTAATCCTGTAGGTAAATGTAGAGGTAGCGTGCCGACGACGATCACATCGACCTTGGAACCATTCCCGACGCACATCGTCACCTCGTCCTTCGCTAGTCTCCGATTATTCCGCAGCTCCTATTTTGAGTTACAAATATGAGCAACCGCACCGGTATCAAATACCCAGGAGCTACTACGACCGCTGGTTAGGTACACATCAATAACATGTATATCACATATACCTGTGGTGTTGCCGGCCTTCTTATCCGCTAAGTACTTGGGGCAGTTCCGCTTCCAGTGACCGTTTCCCTTGCAATAAAAGCACTCAGTCTCAGGCTTGGGTCCATGCTTTGGCTTCTTCCCGGCAACTGGCTTACCGGGCGCGGCAACTCCCTTGCGGTCGTTCTTGAAGTTCTTCTTACCCTTGCCTTTCTTGAACTTAGTGGTTTTAATCACCATCAACACTTGATTTGGGTCGAGGAGATCTGGGAGCTTGACTACTCTGGACTGCACAACACGATGATGTTCCGTGTCAGATGGGCTAAGAATGTCGAAAGAAAACACCGGCATTTCACTACCATGACTATACCCGACGCCAAGAGCACTACCGTGAACGCTATCGCAAAAAATGAGCCATTGGTACACGCTAAGCACGTGACACAATGCTTCTTCATAACCGCCCCGCGCAATCCCAGCCGTGTTGTCGTGAGGAGAGGCAAAAGGAACATCATTGGAATGGATGGAGTCGCCAACGAGGAAGACTACGATCAGTACGGCAACCCAATGAGGCAAGATGACGATGATGATGAAGTATACGTCAAAAGAAGAATCAATACTACATTACCTAAGAAAAATCGTACTCCATGGAAAAGGCAAAGTCACAATGAGGGGCCGTATGTTATCGGTCAAATGATGTAATATATATATATATATATATATATATATATATATATATATGTTCCTATTTTGTATACACACTTAGCCATTATTATGCATGGGTCCAATGATGTAATATATATGTTCCTATTTTGTATACATATTTAACCTTCAAATGATGCAATATATATCGCCTTCCCTTCGTTCACTGCTCTCGGAAAAAAAGAAAAGAAAAGTGAGAGAAAATAAAGGAAAAGAAAAAGGAAAACTGTTGGTTATAGCAGTAGCGCTTTACTGAAAAAGAGCTACAGCTAGTCAAGTTAGCAGTAGCGCTTTCTGCGCAAAACCGCTATAGCTACCTGTAATAGTAGTAGCGCTTTTTCTCTAGACGCGCTACTGCTACATCCACTTAACCCAAAATCCTCACTCTCTCTGCTTCATCCTGCCTCTTTTCCCCCCAAATCCCCCCGGGGCCCTGCCCTCGCCGTGCCCCTGCGCTTGCCCCCGCCCTCGTCGCGCCCCTGCGCTCGCCCCGCCCTCGTCGCGCCCCTGCGCTCGCCCCCGTCCCCGGCCTCGGCTCC
>NC_057814.1:141551564-141561440 GCF_018294505.1 Triticum aestivum
CGACGCGCCATGCCTCCCTCCTCTGCTTCCTCCCCTCCCAACCTCGGCCGTCGTCGGGCCTGCCTCCTCGCCCCTGCACCCTCTGTAAACCCCCCCAGCGCTCCCCCTCTCTCTGCTAGCTAGGGTTCTTCGGTTAATTTACTTAGGTTTTAGTTAGGGCAGTAGGTTAATTAGGTTATCTATTTAGTTATGAATTTAGCTAGTTTTTTATGAACCGTTGGTTTTAACATAGGACAGAAATTTAGGGTTAAGCAATTGTAGTTAAAAGAAAAGGCAGCATTTAAGCAATTGTCCAAATCAACATCCCTTGTTAAAGCAAATTTAGGTAGGCTGAATTTATATGCAAATTTGAACTGGACATGTGATATGTGGACATGTCATGTTTTGGACATGTCATGTTTGGCATTTGGACATGTCATTTGGACATGTGATGTTTTGGACATGTCCTATTTGGAAAATGATGATTATGTGCAGGGTAAATGATCCGAGTGGCCTATGTTACGCCAGAATGTTGATTCATTTCCGTTCCGGTGAATTTCAGGCGCTCGATATGTCCATTTTTTTGCAAAGGTCATGCCAAAATTTTCCGTGAATTTTGGCATGATTTGTGCTAGATAGTAGGCATATCGAGTGCTGGGAGTTGCTGGGAAACAACATTCCGGCAAACATAGATTTCTTTTTTATGTCATTTCTCATTTTTTTCATACTTTTAGAATTAAACGAGGAGACTTAATCATAGGAAACATGTCGAACAACGAAAAAACTGGGCCTTCTGACCAAGATGCAGACAAGATGGATTATGAGGGTGAACAAGAGTACCTCGACTATTTGACTGCTAAGCAAGGTTTGCAGGTTGGCCTCGATGATGGTACTGACGCTGACATCGACACCGACGGCGCCGAGACCGATGGCGGCGCCGAGACCGGCAGGGAAGGTACCGGCGGGGAAGATACCGGCGGGGATGGTACCGGCACCGATGCCGCTACCGAAAAGAAGAAGCAGAAGAAGTAGAGGATACGAAAACCTAACAAACTAGGGATTGGACGACTAGTGATCACAAAGATGGCACCTGGCAAGTTTTAGCCATTAGAGCCGGAAGAACCTCACAAGTGCTATGGGAACCAAGTAGGATGCATCCTACGGGAATGCGCGAGCATCAACGACGATGACTTAAGGAGTAAAGAACATTTGACGCAGTTGCTCCTGACGAAGTTGCACAAGAGATTCAAGTTCCCCGGCCGGGATGATAACATAGAAGAACCGTGGGATGATCTGCAGATGAAAAAGATTAACAATCACGCCATGGACATGTTCGGCAATGATTTGGCCTCCAGGAAAGGGAGGGTGAAACGAGCTATTGAGGCTGAGGAACCCCTGTCCAAGATTCTGGAGGAAAATCCAACACTTACGGTAGAGGAGTTCGAAAAGTTCAAGGACACTTGCGCTACCGAGGCAGCCAAGGCTAAGGCTGCGAAATTCAATAGCCTTCAACAAAGGAACACGGGGAAGCATCGCCTCGGAAGCCGTGGCTACCTCGGTAAAAGGCCCATATGGGATAAGGAGGACGCGGAACGTGAAGCCGCGGGTCTCCCAGACCCCTTCGCGAAGTTCACCAACCCCTTGGAGCGTGACTTCATCAGGGCCCGCTACAAGTGGGACAAGGAAAAGAAGGTTTTTTACACGGACAAGATCACGAGGAAATTGATTAGACTACTAGTAATTATTCTTTTACCACCTTACATTTAGCTCCATATCTAGTCAACTACACATTCCTAAATGGTTCCGATGATGATGATATGTGTCGGTTGAACTTGTATACTTTCTGTAGCGATGAAACTCTGTGATGTCCACAGTCCATGCCGAACTTGCGTAACGCTACTTCGTTTGTTTGGGTACGATGACCTGCGTACCTCTAGTTAATTAGGCTTGCGTAGTGTATGTTGCATCTAGTTGCTAATTAACCCTTTCTTTTTCGTGTTGCTCTAATTTATTTTGTTGCATATGATTATACATCCTCTTGATGAACATGCATCTCTAACAGGTACCTAGTTTCTTGATGGCGAGATGGCGGTGCTATGTCATGTACAAAGGGAAGGTTCCGGGGGTGTACAACGAGTGGCCTGAGTGTCTGGCGCAAGTGAATGGGGTCTCGGGCGCCAGCCATAAAGGCTTCAAAAGCAGACAAGAAGGAGAAGCTAGTTACTTGAGGTTCACGCTAGCGCGAGAGAGGACTCGTAACCGCCGCCTCATGTACTGCATAGTTCCGCTCTCACTCATAGTGATAGCTCTTCTCGCATATACCATTTGTTAGATGGATGACGTTGTAGTTGCAAGTATTCGAGACTTGCATGTATCGCTATTTTCGAGATGATGACGAGATACCACTTTGTATTGGATGATGATTATGATGAGACTATTTGTATGTATATGCTATGATTACATTTGTGGTCTCGCAGCCATTGGTATGTGTATCATGATGACATTTGTATCTGCTAAAGATTCTTGTGTAAAGCCTGTTCAAATACAAAACAAATATGCAGAAAAAAACAAAAACTACTAAAATTAGCAGTAGCGGGTGCAGAAAGGTTAGCAGCAGCGCCACGATAGCAGTAGCGCGTCCAGGCAACACGCGCTAGAGCTATTAGCAGTAGCGAGCTTCCACGAAGCGCGCTGCTACTACACTTGTATAGCAGTAGCGCCGGTGAGCACGCGGTACTGCTACGTGTTAGCTGTAGCGCCTTATTAGTAGCGCCGGTCCCCGCGCTACTGATACACCTAAAACCCGCGCTGCTGCTAGCCTTTTCCCTAGTAGTGGTATCATGCTTGTGTGTGCCTGTGTGGAGCAGCTTTGTAGCTTGTATGTTGTATGCTTAGTTGCAATAAATCATTTTCTCGTGCTTCTTTGCTTTGAATCCTCGGTGTTACCTCCTTATGGAAATTATTCCTCGACCGACACCGAATCAGAAGAAGCCGTAAGCAGTACAGATATACACCAAGGAATTCAGTTAAAAATCAATGAGGTTTTCAGCTGACAATATTGTATCGCAGACATCCGTCTGGATACAAATTGTATTATGATCAGACTTTCAGCAACAAGTACCTATCAGAGATACACTTTATTGCAGAAAAGATTAAATCAGGAAGAGGAAAAAATTGGATCAACAGTGCATTTCAAGTCAAAGGTATGGGCTATGCACAATGATTGAATCTGCTACAAGTCAAAATTAAAACATTGGGACACCCAGAAGTCAGTCCAAATACGCAATGAATTCAGTAAGGACAGTCAGACAATTCTTGCCATCCAAATAATCAGCTGCCGGACTGACAAAAATATATATATGTCAGTCCAATCACCAAGAAAATCAGTTCCATCCATCTCAAAAATTTATTGACGAAGTGTACAAAGATAAGGTTCCCAGTCTGCATTGATAGGGTATGAATGGATTCCCATGCAAGATATTCAGCCTTCTCAATAAAATACTACGAAAGCTTCTGGCGTAAGGTATCGAGTCTTCCCTAGCAATGTCTTTAAGGGGGGAAGCTTATGAGGTACGATACCCCGTTTTTCCTCAAGAAGATATCCACCGAAGGCTTCAAGCATAAGCCACCCAGTCTTCCTCAGCACGACACCCCGGTGCTTTCTGAACGCAAGCTGCCCAGTATTCTTCTGTACGACGCTGGTACAAGGCATTAAATTATGAATTGTCAGGATATGACAGCATTTTCCAAGTGGCAGATCTGCGACAATTTGGTCTGAAACAAAAATCAGTCAGAACAAAGTTATGCCTCGAGAATCAGATATTCGTTCATACAATGAGTATGCTGCCAAGTCCATGCAAGTCCCTTGCACAAGGAAGAATTCACGGCATGCATCCGACAATCTCACTAGTTATTCAAGAGACAAAAACCAGTGGGAGAGGCAATAATCGACAAGCCTTGAAGGAAAGACAACTTTGAGGCACTAGTCTTGGCAGTGATTATCAAGATCAACCCCGCACATCCGACAAGGTGATATTATTAAACCTGGCACTGTCAGCATTAAATGCCCGAGTCTGTCAAAGTCCGAACCCGGGACAACTCCAGATATTGACCTCAACGCCCGCGATGGAGCATCACACGGACTGTTATTCCCATGGAGATAGCGGCAAAAATGAAGAATCAGTGTGAGAACACATACTTTGAGGATTGTTATCTCTTGCATATGGGAAGCAATTACAAGAATAGCCTGTGTGAATGGGATTCTTTGCCAAGATCACCGCCTGTCAAGTCTGCAAATCTTATCATCAGGAGATGGTGCATTTTTCTATCAGTCACGACAAGCGACAGTCAAACCTTTGGTACAACTTGGATACTCAAGACTGTGAATCTAGTCAAGATAAGTCAGGAACTCCTGCAAGATGTCAGCATCCGTTAGCAAAACAGATATGATCCACATCACTGTTTTGGACCCAGAAGGCATGCATATATTCGAGGAATCCGATGCCTGGATAGAAGAGACTCTTTGTTCCACGGGAAGATATGTTCCCCAGCTCCGTGGAATCTTCTCGGTACTCGATACGTGAATAACATTTCCAGCAAGGATCAATATCGAGAAGGACAAGTATGCCCGTACAAATAATATTTCGGATGCTAGCTCAGCCAACAGATATGAAAGAAAATTTGAGTCAGTATAAACAGGAACATATGAGGTACGTCCTGTCAGAATGTCAGATACGGCAAAGCAAACCACCCCAGATCAAGACAGTCAGTCAGATCCAATTCAGTGGAAATATTATATGAGAATGAATAAAAGAAACCCGAGTTGGAAACGGTTTCTTCAAGTCAGAAAAATTATTTAACCCCGAGCAACAAAATCTCGAGGACGAGATTTCTTTAAGGGGGGAAGGTTTGTTACAGCCTGGATTTTTGCACTTTTCTTTTTCC
This sequence comes from Triticum aestivum, assembly GCF_018294505.1. Taxonomy (NCBI): domain Eukaryota; kingdom Viridiplantae; phylum Streptophyta; class Magnoliopsida; order Poales; family Poaceae; genus Triticum; species Triticum aestivum. The sequence goes on from NC_057814.1 coordinate 141,556,488, forward strand.
CTTGATTTACTTGGATTTCCTGTTTTGTTTTGCTTTTCCGTGGCTATGTGGTTCCGAAACTTGGGAAGATCATGTCTCCCTAGGTTTCATAGTGGCTTGTCACCCTCATCATCATCCCAAGATCATGTCATTTCCATCCTTGACCTAACCCAATATTCTTTTTATTGGGAATATTTCCTTTTCTGATAAGGGAATAACCCTTAAAACCCTAGGTTGTGAAGCAACCTATATTTCTGTCACTCCTAAAATTCCCAAATAATTCTCATAAATTTTTTGGGTCATATCTTCCTCAAATATGGCAAAATATTTCTTTGGCCATGCTTTCCATCATGCTCAATTAATTCCTTTTCTGTTATGTCCTAAATGGCAGTTTGTGAAGCAAGTGTCATTTATCTTTGCCCAATTCAACCCAAACTTCTTGGACATCTTTTCCTGTCCAAATAATTGCCTCTTGCCAAAATTGAACTCAATTTGCCTAGTAAATATTCCTCAGCAAATTTTCAAAGTTCCTGTCTGAGGGAAGTGATTGTGAAGGAAGTACAATCTAGGCATATCCAAATGAGTTGCAATTTTGCAAGGTCCTTCATATGCTCAAATCATGACTCTCCACAAAATATGAGCTCATGTAACTTATCTATGTGAGCCCAGCTCCAAACCTTATTTTCTGGTCAGATTTTCAGTTTGTGAAGCAACTATATTTTATATTGCTTCAATTGAGCTGACACTTTACCAGGACATGCTTCGACCTATATAAACTCCCTCCACCAAGTTTTAGATCAATTAGTTAATCAAATTGCCCTGTGCAATTTTTCCAATTTTCTGTCCAGAATGAAGCTTTGTGAAGCAAGTGCCACTTTGATATTTCCAAATGGCATGAAATCTTTACAGCAGCTTCATACAATCATATAACCCCTGTCTGCCAAATTTCAGCTCATGACAATCAAGTATGTGAGTGTATCATCCAAATCCCTAATTCTGGCCAGTTTTGCACTTTCTACAGCAACCCTCATCTAAACTCCTCTTCTTAGTCTGATTTTTGGTGATCAAAATCACCTTAGTGTGTGATCATCACCAGACAAACTATTTACCATGTTACCAAGGTGGTTTAACCACAGAAAGTTACAAGCACCTTCCTGTTGATTTCCTTTGGATCTAAGTGCAGATCTCTTCTTTGCCCCTAGACAGATTTATTTCCTCATTTGGCCTAAGGGCACGACGGTCTATCTACTGGACATGGTCGGCCCGGCCAGAACGCGCCATTTGGACCACTACCCATGGTGATCACGCTGGCGTCACGCACAATGCAAGCTCTGGCTCGGTCCGGCAACTATGCTCGTCTCCTCCCTCCTCGTCTCGACCTCCATTCATGTCCTGGAGCTCGCCCGTGCTCGACTTCATCGCCCTGCGTTGCTGCTTCGTCGTAGTTCGCCATAAATGCGCCGCTAGCACCATGCTCGTGCCGTGTCCAGCCTCTGCCCGCCATTAAAGCTCGGTCGGGAGCTTGCTCGTGAGCTCTAGAGCTCTCCCCCGCGCCTATATAAGGACCCCCGAACCCCTCCGCACCTCACCAGCCTCTCCCCAAGCCTCCTCTACCACCAGAGTCGCCCGATCTCGCCGGAGTTCGCCTCTGATCGCCTCGGCCATCGACGGTCTTCTTGATTCCGGCGAGCATAGTCCACCTCTCCACCTCCTGACCCCTCCAACGTGTTCCTCTCCTTCCCGCGGTCCTCCCCACCTCACTCGTTCGACGCCGGAGTGCCTCTGGCCGCGCCTCCCGGAGCTCGGCCGCCGCCTCCACCTCCCGGCCTCCATCCCAACCAAGCCATCCGGTGCTCCTCTCTCAATCCCGTCGCCACCAGAGCCTCCCTCTCGTCCCACTGAGCCGCCCCACCCCTTCTCCCCTCGCCGGAGTGTCCCCATCACCGGCGAACCTCGTCGCCTGAGCCCTCTGTACTCCTCCGTCGCGGCGGCCTCCCCTCCTCTCCACTCCTCCCCGGCGTCCGGTTCCTCTTTGAAGTGGTGCGGCGCTCCACCCTGAAGCCGCCGGTGCCCTCGCCTTGGCCTGGAGCGGCCGGAGTCGGCGGGGCCAGCGCTGGCAGCGCCCCTGTCCTCCTCCTCTGCTTTCTGTCGTGGCCAGGCACGAGAGGAAGAAGAAGACAGGGGGAGGAGAGAGAAGGATAAGGTGGGCCCCGCATGTCATCCTCTTCCCATCGACCCGACCACTGCCATGTCACGTAAGTGGAAACGGATTTCCGTTGAGTACGTTTTCATTTGATAATAGCGTATTCTTTCCCTTCGTTCTCTAAAATGCGTTGTCCCATCCGGAAAACATATTTTATTATACTGCGGCTTGGAATGCGCTTTCTCTGCTCAGAAAGCGTATTTTCTAATATGCGCCTCTGCCTTATCCACTTAGGGACCCGTTGGTGATGAAAATATTCACAGATTGGTCCTTCTTCTTCCACACCTCATAACTCCGCAACCGTAACTCCGATTGAGGTGAAACCAATGCTCACTTCTTCGTATCGTCGAGCTCTATCTTTTGATAAAATTTTCACTAGGTGGTCTCACAGTGAAAATGACCATTTCGCCCTTGCCTCTAATCACCCCCCTCCGAGAAAGAACCGTCCGACGTTTCGTTCCGCGGCTTCACCGCACTTCTTCCTGGAGTCTCCGTCACCCCCAGGCAAGCCACGATACCCACTTGCATGATAGTCATGCAGTAGCCATGGTTTTCAAATTGAATATTTATTAAATGATTGCTTGTTTAAAATATGGTTATCGTTGTTTCGATAATGCTTCTGGGTTAGTGCTTACTTTCTTGCTATGTTGTTATGCACCTGGTTATCATGCCCTGCTAGTTGCTAGTATTCCTTTCATATGCTTATGCTTGCTAGTAGTACATGTTGATGTTGGTGATGGTCTACGGTGCATGACTGCCGTCTGTCCCGAGTACCTTTGTTATGCATGTTCCACTGCATCCAGTTGGTTAAATGCTTGCATGATGGCATTGTTGATATGTTCTTGAATGATATTTATTGTTGATGCTAGTGGTCATGCTATGTTTTGGAGAAGTATGTACTTGTGATATTCATGCTAGTCAGTATGCCATGCTGAGTTGGATATGATTCATTGTTGATATGGTGGATAGTTATGTGGTACCCTCATGATTATGTTGATATCATGCTCATGCATTGTAATTGCATCATGTTATTTTATCATGGCTCAGCATATTTGCATTCAAGCTTAACCAGATTAAATTGAACTTGAACAACTGTTGGCTAAGTCATGGTGCCACCATATCGAGCTGACCAGTGCAACCACGCTTACCTTTATGGGAAGGTCCTAACTGTGTCTATTGTCGTGCCTCTCGCCGGTGCCTCCAACGAGGGAAGGTTATGGGCGTGCGGTACCCTGGCCCGGTAAGCAGACATAACCTTGTGTGCCCGTTGTTGTTGTATGGATCCTTGTCCCCGTTTGGGACCGTTTTGCCATGACGGTGGCCGTTGGTGTCTTTGGTAGACACGGGGCCACCCAGGACTAGCCCAGTGGGGAGTGAGTCGGAGTGGCCGAGAGAGTGTCATGGTAGTAGATCGGTTTTGTCGGAACGCCGTTGGTCCACCCGAATGGGAGTGCGAGGCCATGGGTTCCGTGGTGCGGGTACAATGTACTAACCTCTACAGAATGTATACTAAATCAATCGATAGCCGTGCCCGCGGATAAGGGCCCAGTTCGTGTTGGTCACACTGTGAGTCAACAGTAATAATAATAATGTGCTTAATAACAACCCTGGTTCGATAATGAGATAAGTTGGTTGTGATCGCCGGAAAGATCACCATTTGAGACCAAGTGTTGGTCATGATTGTGATCGCCGGAATGATCACCGTTTGGTTACGAGGTAACCCGAGCAGAATAAGTGGTGCATATAGTGTCATCATGTTGCATGCTAGTATCATCGGATTTATATGTTCATGCCATGATCATATTATCTAGCGATATTATGTTCATGTTGTTCATGCCATGTTATCCTGATGATCTCATGATAATTCCTGCTTAACCTGTAATTGACATGCTGTTGTTTGTCTTGAATGCTTTTGGTTTATTGTGAGCTTGCAAGTACATTCAATGTACTGACCTGGCGTGTCATGCCAGTTTGCAGGTCATGCCGGGATTGCTTGCTTGTTTGGTGTTGTTTCTGTGTTCGCAAGCTAGGATAAACGTTCTAGCCAGAGTCCCTGCGGATTGGAGTCCATCATCGCCGTCCGTTGTTCCGCTGCTTGTAGTTGTTCCGCTGTCTCAACTTGTTATGCTGCTTGCATAGAGCAACTGAGGATGGCGTAGTGTCGCCGTGCCGATGTTATTCATTGTAATATCGAAGACCTTGTATTCATATTCGTGTAATAATAGAAAGCTGGTTTGTTCTATCACTACAAAAAAAAGACACATCCGTGACATTTTGGGCCGAACGATTTTTTTCCTGTCATACATATGACACTTCTATGACGATAATTTTGACAAAACCTGGTATCATCATAGATGTGTTGGGCTCCTACTTCTATGACAAAAAATCATGATAGAAAATGGGCTTTTCGTCCTGGGCGGGCCGGAGACGCAGCTGCATGACATTCTTTGGGCCGTCCATGACGGAAAAAACCGTGGTAGAAGCGAGGGGGAGGAAAATTTTGGGGAGTTCCCGGTTACGTTGGGAGGTCGGGGCCGAGCGCTGCGCGTTTCTCTCATACACGTACGCGTGTGTGTGCGAGGCGTTGGCTCTAACGGAACCCGAGCGAGGCATTGGGCTCTAACTGAACCCGAGCGATTGCACTGTAGGCTACGCGTTACTGAACCTGAGCGATCGATCGATGGCTGTTAACTAAACCCGATCGAGCGATTCCTTCGCTACTGCTGCTAACTGAAGCCGATCAATTGGATGAACAGTGAGCGTTGCGGGGG
>NC_057814.1:141561753-141562007 GCF_018294505.1 Triticum aestivum
TGGATGAAAATGAGCCCGTGGAGGCTGGAGGAGGTCGACGGTAGCCCGTGGAGGCTGGAGGAGGTCGACGGTGGAGATGAACAGTATCCCGTGGAGTCCCGTTTTGTAGTACGCCACACCCCTCCCGATGAACAGGACCCCCGTTTCGACCGTAGGAGGTCCGTTTCCTCCGTTTTGCGGTACGCTACACCCCTCCCGATCAACAGGACCCCCGTTTCGACCGTAGGAGGTCTGTTTCCTCTGTTTTGCATTAC
>NC_057814.1:141562206-141568248 GCF_018294505.1 Triticum aestivum
CCGTTTCGACCGTAGGAGGTCCGTTTCGTCCGTTTTGCGGTACGCCACACCCCTCCCGATCAACAGGACCCCCGTTTCGACCGTAGGAGGTCCGTCTCGTCTGTTTTGCGGTATGCCACACCCCTCCCGATCAACAGGAGCCCCGTTTCGACCATAGGAGGTCCGTTTCCTCCGTTTTGCGGTACACCACACCCCTCCCGATCAACAGGACCCCGTTCCGAACGTAGGAGGTCTGTTTCCTCCATTTTGCGGTACGCTAGGCCTCGTTTCCATCGCCTGTTCCGTCCAAGCCCTCCCGATGAACACGACCACGCATTCCATTCCGACCCAGCCGGTTGGCTCCCACGCGTTCCGTTGCCTCCCGATGAACATGACGCATTTCGTTGCCTCCCCATGAACACGACGCATTCCGTTGCCTCCCCATGAACACGACGCATTCCGTTGCCTCCCCATGAACACGACGACGACGCTGATTCTCCGTTCCGACCCAGCCATGTACACGAGCTCTGGCCGTACGTATGCGCGAGTAGGCGTTCGAGACCCCGCCCGTATGTACACATACGTGGTCGTATTTTCTTTCTTGCACCCTGGCCGCTGTACGTACGTGTACATGCTACGCGCGCGCCTCTACTACGACACGTGCGCGCCTCTACTACGACACGTGCGCGCCTCTACTACGACACGTGCGCGCCTCTACATCGACCAATATGTACGTACACGTTCGCGACCAGAATGACAACGCTACGTACGCTTCGACCAGGTGGGTCCCGACTGTCAGGCACTTCCTTGCCTGCGAAGATGTAGCTGGTGGGTCCCAGCAGTTAGGGGGGCGAATCGTTTTTTTTGCCCGGACGCACTTCCTTGCGTGCGAAGATGTAGCCGGTGGGTCCCAGCAGTCGGGGGGCGAATCGTTTTTTTGCCCAGACGCACTTCCTTGCGTGCGAAGGTGTAGCTGGTGGGTCCCAGCAGTCAGGGGGTCAAATCGTTTTTTGCCCGGATGCACTTCCTTGCGTGTGAAGATGAAGCTGGTGGGTCCCAGCAGTCAGGGGGAAACGTTTTTTCCGTGAAATACAGTGGCCCGTCCGGTGGGTCCCAGCTGTCAGGTGGAGGAATCATTATTTTCCGCGTAATAAGGAGGCACTTCCTTGCTGCGGCCGTGGACCCAGCTGTCAGCCTCTCCACGTACAGTCCACGTCCGATGGAAGTCGTTATTTACAGTGTATGTAGGATGATTGTCTCTTTATTTGCAGTGTATGTAGCACTCGTGATGTATTCAGTGGCTACGACATGAGCACTTTGCTGAAACTAGTAATGAATGAAACCTGTGTAGCAAGCTGGGCGTAGTGTTGTGAACATCTAATGATTTCTATTAACGGAAATCAGGGGGTATCCCCTTTTGCTCATATAAATAAATAAATAGCAGAGGCCCTGTCGGGTCAGCTTTGTTCTCATTCGAAGACGTCGAGAAAATTCTAGTCCAACAGCAAACTATGTCATGAAATTCAAGTTTCACAGCCAAATATGAGTACAACTAAACAATAATGTCATCATGTTTTAGTTGTCATACAATCACCAAACACAAATCAGCATACATAACAAGTGACGTTCTCACAGCAAAATACTAAACAACATGTTCATCAGGTTTCAGTTGTCATTGCAAACACAATTTCACATAGTAGATAAAAAAACATCTTCTGACAGGCAAATACGACAAAAGCAATGTAATCATCATCCGCAGCAGCAGCGTCAACATCTTTGCCATGTGTATCAGTCTGAATCGTAATTCCCCATGGTGTCATCTTCTTCTTCGTCCTCAACGTCCTCGAACGTTGGCTTCTTCTTGATCAACTCTTGTATGTCCACAGCACGACAGGCAATCTTTTCGCCGGCGTCATTGATGTGATGGTTCTCAAAGATATTAGGAACATCTGTGTTATCTTGTACATCAGGAGTAGTGTAAGCATCATCTTGTTGTGCAACTTCATTAAACGAATTCCTCTACTCAAACCTTTGCAATACTCTCCAGTCATCGCTACGTGCAAATGTGTCTTCCAAGAAAAATATCTGTGTTGCTTGATTTGCCAAAATAAAAGGCTCGTTGGTCTGGTACGCCGCCTTGACATTGATGAATTTGAAATAATCATCAGCTCTGGGTTTTGCGATCCTGGAAAACAGGTTATACCAATGACAGCACAACAGAACCACACACCGATGATCCTCGAAACTGGAGATATACTGCAACTGAACAATGTCTGTTATGTTAGCATACATTTCAGTTGTCTCTTTGTCATACGTATCCGTGCTCATGATGGCACTGTTTTGTGTCTTCCTGCCTTCGTCTCGTGCAAGGGTGTTGTAGCGCACATCTCCAACAACGCAAGATTCATAATGTCTTACCTGAGTATCAGGACCCATTGCTAGTGAGTAAAAGGCATCATCAACTGCCTGCCCATCCTCCCGCATCTTCTTAACCTATGGTTAGAAAATAGACAAGCTGATCATCTTATGTACTCAATATATTAAAAAAACTGATAGTGCACTTCAAAAGCTTACATGGTTCTTGAACCATTTCGCAAATCCTGCCATAACCAGTTTGTCAATATTTCTTGGATTTTGCGGCAGTAACTCCTCTTTGTAGATGCTGCACAACATAGTGATCGCGTCAAACATCTAAATATATAAGAATGTGCTGCAAGTTTAGTAGATTATGATGTATAAGCTGCAGTACTGCACTTACTTGATATAAGGTAGTATCTCAGGACAGTTATTCAACACATACCAAACCATTTTGTCCAAATCTTTAGGTTTGTCCTCTTGTCGACTCTTCCCTGTAACTCGAACAGAATAATCGAAAACATTGAGCCCGGGATTGTCTTCACCCACCTCTTTGCTAAGCTGATCAGCTGTTTCAATGTATTTTGAGCAGAATCTCAACGCTACTGTAGAAATGTAGGCCTCTGCAATGGAACCCTCGGGTCTAGCTCTGTTCCTAACATAGCCCTTGAAAGTTCCTAGCCGCCTTTCAATAGGGTACATCCAGCCATACTGTACTGGACCTCTAAGTAGTGCCTCATCAGGTAGATGAACAGCCAAATGCACCATCACATCAAAGAAGGCTGGAGGATATATCTTCTCAAGGTCGCATAGGATAGTTGGTATCTTGTCTCTAAGACGCTCCAAAGCATCTATCCTGATATTCCTACTGCAGAGTTCCCTGAAGAATTGTCCCAACTCTGCAACTGCTCTGTATAAGTCAGGGCGGCCCAATCCTCTAAGGATAACAGGTAAAACCCTTTGAAGTAGGACGTGGCAGTCATGAGTTTTCAACCCTTGTACCTTGTTTCCATCTACACTGACTCTCCTTTCAGGGTTGGAAGCAAATCCATGTGGGAATCTCACACGTGACAGGACCTCGCATAATTCTTTTCTTTTTACCTTGTCCAAGACGTACACAGCTGGTGCCATATCCCGTGGTTTACCTTCATCTTGCACCTGCAAATCCTTTCTGATACCCAGGTGTGTCAAATCAATCCTAGATTTTAAGGTATCTTTCGTCTTGCCTTCAATATTAGGAAGTGTGCCGATAATGCTGTCACATATATTTTTCTCGATGTGCATCACATCAAGATTATGCCGCAGATCCAAATCTTTCCAATACTCCAAGTCCCACAAAGTGGACCTGCGGGTAAACAATAATCTCTCTTCTACCCTGCCACGCTTCCTTTTCCCGCTACCATTACCAGGATGGTTTCCTGGTGTAATATGCCTGACCTTCTCTAATTCCACTTGCAACTCATCGGCGGTGAGCCTCTTTGGCGCATAACGGTTTTCATGCTTTGCATTGAACACATGTCTTCGGTATTTTCTAGGATGCGGCTTGTCCTTGGCAAGGAAACGGTGGTGTCCAATGTAACAGATCTTGCTAAGTATTGCGTATGACAGCGGATTCCTGTCACAGCGAACACATGCATTGTAACCATGTGTCGTTCGCCCTGACATAGTGCCCAAAGCCGAATAATCATGGATGCACCAAATTATAACAGCACGCAGAAAGAAATCAGCTGGTGGGCTGCTATATAGGTCTCGAGTGAGAACACCCTTCCATAGCTGTTGAAGTTCCTCCACAAGAGGCTCCATGAACAAATCAAAATCCTTTCCAGGACTTTTTGGACCTGGGATGAGCAAGGCCATCATGTAGTTTGATTCTTTGGTGCAGACATTTGGAGGCATGTTGTAAGGGATAACAAGCACTGGCCACATGCTATATGTGGCACTCTGGTGGCCAAATGGGTTAAATCCATCTGAAGCTAAGCCCAGTCTAATGTTTCTCGGGTCAGCAGCAAACTCTTTGTGTTTATCATTAAAGCTTTTCCACTCACTACCATGAGATGGATGGCTCATTACATTCTGATCTCTGTACTCCTGGTTCCTAGAATGCCACAGTACATCCTCTCTTGTTTCAGCATCATGAAACAACCTCTGCAATCTTTGTGTAATTGGAAAATGTCTCAGAACATTATGAGGAATCCTCTTCACAGCATCGCCATCTTTCCATCTTGATGATTTGCATTTCGGGCATTCACTTAAGTTGGCATAATCCTTCTGGAACAGAACACAATTATTCTTACAAACATGGATCATATCATATCCAATTCCAACTTCATGAAGGAAATTCTTCATTTTACTGTAGGTGTGTGGCAGCTCAGACGCATCTAGGAAAGATTTGCGGAAAGCAGCCAACATTGCATCGAATGATTTGTTGGGCATCCGCTCATATGTCTTCACCTGAAGAAAGGTGACCGTAGCTGAGAATACTGACAGCTTATTTCCTGGGGTGACAGCAACGTTGCATTGTTCCAACATGCGGGCCCACCGTTTTTCTTCTGCAGCTGAAAGTTCATGGAACGCACGAGCATTTCGTAGCATTGTTTCAATGTTGGTCAAACTCACTGGCTCCGCCACCACCACCTCCTCCTCCTCTTCCACCTGAGCATCAGGCAGATCAAGATGGTGATCTGCTGCTTCCACGTAGTCAATAACATTGACGTTCACAGCTTCACCATGATGAACCCACCTAGTATATGTGACCAACATCCCATACAAGTGTAGATGATTTTGCACAGTTGACTGGGGTCTTGTAACTGAATTCATACAACTGCTACACGGGTAGAGCACATCTGATTTCGGACCACCGTACTCAGCTCTGATAACGTTCATGAAGTTTTCAACCCCCTCGACATATGCAGCGGAGAATCTTCGAGCAGAAGTTATCCAAGTCCTGTCCATCTGTTAGACATACAAATTAGTTCTTCTACTAGATATTACAGGAAAAACATATATGCTTTTTTATGAAGTCCAGAAAAAAATACCTAGGTCGATGTCTAAAGCTATGGCAAGATATTTGGACGAGCAGATCTAAGTAACGAAATATATGTAAAGCTAATTCAGCAAACAGATTTGAGTGCCAAATTATGGCAGGCTGTTTCAGCAGTCAATATATGAGGCCGAGCACACAGCCATCGAACTATCGAAGGCCATCGCAGCAACAAAGATCGAGTATAAAACGGTGTAGAGCTATTGCACCTAACAGATTGGCTACTAGACCATGGCAATCTACGTCACAATAAATATATGGCAAGATATTTTAGCAACTAATCGGCCTTGGCATGCCATCTCAGCTAAGCAGATTGAGTGCAGAATAGGGCAAGGAAGCTTCTTAAGCAGAGCATATTGACAGTAAACTACTTTGGCAAACAGTGAGATTAATAGCGTCTATCAGCTAACATTCAGCGGTACACCGACATGAATGGGGCCTCAGTCTAGAATGCGCGTACCGTGGGAGAAGCTGACCGCCGTGCGTCTCCACACGAACGTCGCCAGCGGTGGCAGCGCTGACCGTCGTGCGCTTCCACAAGAATGTAGCCAGAGGTGGCGGCGCGGCTAGAGGATGGCAGTCTACGAGAGCGTACTGTGGGAGCGAGAGGATCACCGAACCGCGGCTCCGACGTATCGGCGCGGCGGGGAGGGCGGTTTTGGCGGAGC
>NC_057814.1:141568630-141580557 GCF_018294505.1 Triticum aestivum
TGGCGCATGGTCGGTTTCTCCAAGTGCAGTCCCACGTGTCAGTGAAGAGGCAAGCCGAAGCGCGTTCCGTTTGCGTGAGCCGTGTGCAGGACCGAACGTGTGTGGGGTGCAATGCGACCGCGACAGGAGTGCTGTGAGTGTACCGCCTTTTTTCCTTTTAAACTAGGTGCTTCGCCCCCTCAAAAAAATATTTGTTGCTTCGCCCGATCCATCGATACTACTACTAGTAATCCGGTAATCCCGACTAAAACGGCGCGGCCGGGTCTTTTCCCACGCGATATGCTGGGAGGTTGGCTTAGTTGGGTTTTTTAGGACGAGTAATGCTACACCTACGTAATCCCAGTTACGTAATTAACGTAATGTGAAACGTGTGAGCTGTTGATTGTAGATTGGGGGGAGGGAGGGGCCCACCACCATGAAAATCAGGGGAGGAGAGAGAGAAGCAATTTATGTTAACCCTTTCATAGGTTCCCGTAGATGTAGAAAGATGTGAAATGCGTGAATGTGTAGTGGACGTACTATTGGAGTGCCTAAGATAATTTTTGTATGTATAGACCCTATGTGTTTATTTTACTTCGCATGTTCGATTTGTCTCGGTTCAATAAAAAGCAGAGTTGGTGATGATGGTGTGCCTGTCATCCTGCAATATAGGCCGTCCGATCTATATCTAGCGGATAGGAAGGAAACTATGACAATTTACCCGCACTCCTCTCCACATTTGCAGATAAGGCTTTCCCTCGTTCATCCTTTTCTCCCACAAGATCTTGATCTTCCATGCAATGCACGGGCATCTTGCTAGTACTCCTACAATATGTATATTATTGTGAAAGTTCGTATACACCGCCCGAGATTAATGCAAACACGGCAGATTTTCATTACATTTTGAACTTTTATAGGACAGAAAAATAAAAGAAACCCGACCCTAAACCTATTCTACGGCGGTGACCGACGTCCTCCATCTGCGATCTCTATGTACGGGGGCGGGGTTCAAGACCCGTGAAGTGAAGGTGCGGTCTCCGGCGAGGAAGAGTAGAACACGGGATACGAACCGGCCAGTTGGCACACCATGCCCTGCCGCCTCCCATGCCCTACTCATCCTCGGAGGAGTCCCCGACCTCGGCGGTGCCAGACGTTGGACGGTGGCAAGTAGGACGCGTGGCTGACGGTGCTCCCGTCGTCGGGCCGCCAGCGTGGCCACCGCTTGTGCGGTCGCGTCCGCGTTCGGCTACGCCGCTATTGCGTCGCGAGAGGCGACTTGAGCGACGGCGGCGACCTCGAGCTTCATCCCCGAAGACAAGCTCTCCCGCAGAGCGTTCGCACTTGCGGTCATGGCGGATGTGGTGCCAGGTAGGAGGACGATGCGCTATGGTGTGGAGGTTAGCTGGGCGTTGCCGCTTTAAGTACCGCATTCCGGTGAGGCCAAGCGTCCGGGTGCGTCATTAAGTCGCCGGAGTTGGTTCCTCGGGCATCGAGCCTCTTAACGACGACATACGAACGGACGGCATGAATGCGGGCAGCTGGCGCCGGCTGGGAACGCACCGCGCGACGGCGCGAGGGACGAGGGTTTTGGTGTGCCAGGGTAGTCAACTGCGATCGTGGCAACGTTGGAGATGCCCTTTGCTCACATGCGATCCCCGCATGTCATTGAAAAAGCAAGACGACCCGGCATGGTCTCAGGTCCAGAGGATGCAGTTGGCCGCGCTACACCACTCCGCGGACGCGTCGCGGCGCCCCGTGCATCCTCGACGAGCCGGGTGTTGGGGTGTGTTTGGATTGTGGCCAAAGTGCACCTTACCAAAATTTTGGTCATGACCCAAAGATTGGTCTTTGTTTGGATGGTGGCCATTTTTTTGGCATGCCAATGAACTCTAGCCAACTCTAGTTCATTTTTCTTGCCAATGTCGGCCAAATCATGGGCAACCAATATCTCAACCAAAATTTTGGTCATGACCCAAAGATTGGTCTTTGTTTGGATGGTTGCCATTTCTTTGGCATGCCAATGAACTCTAGCCAACTCTAGTTCATTTTTCTTGCCAATGTCGGCCAAATCATGGGCAACCAATACCTCAACCAAAATTTTGGCTACCCAATGCTTTGATGGGGCAACCTTGGGCACAAACCAAACATACCGTTGGTCGTGCCACAACACTAACGCCACCCTCGGCACACTGAAACTGACCATGTCTAGCGACGATATGAGCGTGTCGCTCACCGCGGTCGCCGTGTCTAGAGGCGTTGCTGGAGCTGCGCCCCGTTGTTGGCCCCAACGACCCACGTGAATGGTTGTCGGTGGCGAGGAGATCGTGGGCCAGCTCCTCCATTGGACTAGTCTGCGCTACGTCGTCCCGACGGGTGTGCCCCACATGTCGGTTTCCCTGTTTTCCCGGCCATATTCGAGCGTCAGTGCTCTGCGTTGCGCATTAGGCCTTTCACTATGTAGGCCAAGCGAGACAACTTATTGTTTATTTGAGCCGTTCAAGTATAATCATGTGGCGTTTGCTTATTTCTCATTCCTCTCCAACCCTCTTCTCCATCGATCATGTCGCCCTCCAGTCGAGTCCATCCTCCCGCATGCCTCATTTGAACATTCCGCCGAGTATCATTCGCATGTACCCACCCTAGTCCTCTTTCAATAGGTCTCCGGACCCCGAGATGAAATCGAGAGGGAATGAGTGGGGGCACGTGATACCTAAGGCGGATTCAAAATTTTGAACCGGTGATCATAGCATCCGCAAATCATATATAAAGGGTATTCAATGTTCGTTTCGTTTTTGAACGTACAATATACTCCCCCTATCCTTTCTAGTTTACATATAAGTTTTATGTGTAGTCAAATTATCTCTACTTTGATAAAAAAGGTATCAACATTCAACAACGCCCAATCAATATTGTTAGATTCGTACGTACTCCTAGATTTGTACTCGAGATGGTTTCCAATTTGACTATTGACAAGATTAATAGTACACGAGATGTATAATGTGAAGATTATATCATTGGAAACTCCTTTCACATATGAATTTGACCGTATGCTTTGTGTAAGTTGCATGTCATATATTATTACTCTAACATTTGGTCAAAGTTAGCCTCGAAAAACGCATTAGACCCTGCATGCTTTGTGTAAGTTGCATGTCAATATTATTACTCTAACATTTGTGTAAGTTGCATGTCATATATTATTATTCTAACATTTGGTCAAAGTAGTATAGTGGAAGTGGATCCTCTGAAGTAGGTATCCCTGTCTTACCCTCCCTTTCGGTCACTTACTGGCGGACCCCATGCTTGCTAGGCCCCGCATGTCAGTTACTCAATGGGTTCGGCCACATCAGGGGATCCTCATCCGTAGTATACTCCCTCTGTTTTAATTTACTCCGCATAAAACGGAGGGAGTGGTGGTATAATAAATGACGCGGGCGGGGGAGGGACGTCGGTTTGCTCTCAACTGCGGTCCCACAAGCGAGCGAAAATGCAAGACGAAGCGCATTCCATTCGGTGAGCGGCGTGGAGGGTCCAGCGTGCCGGGCTGCAACGCGAACGCGACAAGAGCGATGTACAGTCAAAACCGATTGACCGGTCGTCACCGGAACCACTATTCACACCAGAACCTTCGCTGCTCGGCCTACGCCAGCCACTGCCCTAAAACCACACCAAATCTCCAGCCCATTCCCCCACCTTTCGATCCCCTAGCCCGCATCAAGCGTCCCCTAGTTCGCTGGAAAGCCATGGTGCGCCGCAAGATCACTTACTACAAGATGCTGACGCCGGAGCGCCGCGCAGAAATCGCAGCGGCGGTCGGCGCCATAGACCTCCGTTCCCAAGCTCGCTTTGCGGCGGGCCAATCCCCGAGTTCTCTGGAGCCAAGCTACGAGGAGGAAGCCGATCCAATGTTCATGGCGGAGGTCGCTGCGCAGAAGGCCCCCGATGGGTATGAGACGATGGATGTCGACTTCGTGCCTGCGTCCGAGTCCCCCATGGTGCAGGCGGACCAGCGGTTCAACATGGCGATACTAAAGGAGGACCGGGAGGCAGAGGCTCAACTCAACGCGGAGCGCATGCATGCCGCTGCCATCGAGGCTCTCCTGCACGCGGAACCGGATGTCGTGGATGTGAACCGGGCGGCGGAGGCTCAACTTGAGGCGGAGCGCGCGGATGCCGCTGCCATCGAGGCCCTCCTGCAGGCGGAACCGAACGTCCTGGACCTGAACCGGGCGGCAGAGGCTCGACTCGACGCAGAGCGCGCGGATACCGCTCTCATCGACGCCCTCCTGCAAGCGGAACCGGACGTCCTGGACTTGAACCGGGCGGCGGAGGCTCAACTCGACGCGAAGCGCGCGGATGCCGCTGCCATTAAGGCCCTCCTGCAGGCGGAACCGGACATCCTCGACTTGAACCGGGCTGTGCTCTCGTCCGTGCAGAGCGCCCGCACGCTTCCCTTGAACAAGTAGCTGGAGGCCGAGGACAACCACGGTGCGGAGACACACGTCGGCAGCGACGGCTGGTTCGCGCCGGCAGCCAAAGACGACGAGGCCGTCTCTTTCCGCGAGCAGTGATAGTTTTTCTTTATGTTGTTGTTTTTATGGATCTTTTGCTGTGTAAAAACATATATTTGTTATGCAAGTCGCCTGACTTGGGTCAGTCTACCATTTCAGGCGGTTGGATGAATATCCTACGTCTCCTAACCCTTCTTTCCTTCTTCCTCACCTCTTCTTCTTCCCCAACAGACCACCGCACGGGCCGTACGGATACTCCCCAACATGCGGTTGGATAAACATACTCTATGAACGAAAATTATGTGTCAGTGATAGGATGGCTGAGTTTGGTTTGTTCACATGCGACAGCACGTGTCAGTGAGGGTGCATTCCCTTGGTTGGGTTTGCGGCGTGCAGGAGCGACTGTGTGAGGGTGCGGTGCGACCGTGGCGTGCAGGAGCGACCATGTGAGGGTGCGGTGCGACCGCGACGTGCAGGAGCGACCGCGACGTGCAGGAGCGACCGTGTGAGGGTGCGGTGCGACCGCGACAGCCGTGCGCAAGTGTACCTCCTTCTCATTTTGAAAACTTTAGGCAAGCTTGGCGAAAATGTGTGGCGAAGTTTGGCAATGCAAGGCCTAGACCCAAACAGGATAAGTACGTACGTACTAGGAGTACTAGTGTTAAAAAAGAAAGGCGAGGTTTTCCTTCGCGGGATTTAATCGATACAAATCCTCGTTTCACGTGTCAATTAATGCGTATTTTTTCTCCAAAGACCAAAGAGCTAACCATCTCACTCCTCATCGCTTGATTAATGCAGCGCCATGGAAACCAACCTTCTCACTTCCGCATGCATGCAGGGGATATTAATGTCCTTGGTTGCTAACCCCATCAATTTTGCCTCGATTAGTGTTAGTGGCCCTTTGCAAATTGTAATTTTGATATACTGGCCTTGTGTACAAAAAAATGGAGGTAGTAACTATATTTGACTTCCTACCCCATTGCGGTGACGTCGACGATATCTTTTTTTTGGGTGGTTTGGCGAAGTGCGTTCGACGGAGAACACCATTGAGGGAGACCACGGTAAGTTGTTCGCAAGTGCCGCCTGCAAGCCGAGACCACGGAAGTCCTTTACTAGTACTACTAGGAGTACTAGTGCGGTGATATGGTTTCTCGAAGAAGACGATGGAGAAGCGGAGTCAGTGAAGAGTGAAATGATGGTTGCTTCGTCCGTGCTTTTGTGATTTGACGCCTCACTGCTTTGTGATTTGTGATAGAAGGGACAGGGGAGTAGACTCTGTGCTCTATACTATACTACATGCGTCCAAGCATGGGAGAAAGAGGAGAGACGTTGCATTTTTCTATTCCTTCAATCAATCAACCAGGGAGCTTCGGTTCCATCTTTTTGGCTTTGGCAACACCGTCCACAATGGTTCCCACGATGCCAAAAGCTATTTTCACATTTGGCTACACATTGTGGATGCCCTTAACCGTACCACTTGGTTTTGCTCCTGTGTGCTATCTATACAAATCTCAATTATATTGATCTAAAAAACTATAGAATCAAGATTAGTAAAAAGGAGGTGATTTTGCCGCGCGGATGGCGGGGGAGGTTTCTTATTTGAGCAATGCTACATCCACGTAATGGTTTTTTCGTAAAGTTATGAACTGATGTGATGTGGGACTATTTGATTGGATTAAAGGAGAGGATTAGGCCCACCCCACCTAAAAATCAGGGGGGCATATATAGATTAGATGGAAAGTACGTAGCAGCTACGTAGCCCTTTGTAAGTCTAGGATTAGGCTTCTTATTTTCGGAGGACGTTGTCCTGGCGGTTTGCTAACATGCGATCCCACGTGTCAGTGCTTTACCAAGCCGATCCGCGTCCCACATGAGGCAGAACAACGGCAGAAGCAACACGTGGTTAAGTTGAAGAAGATGAGGGAGAAGCGGATTCAGCAACGAGTGAAATGATGGTTGCTTCGTCCCTCCAACTTAACTGCAGGAAAGGTGCAACTTTGTGATTTGACGCCTCATTGCTCATTACTACGCCTGCGCCATGACTGGGGTGCTTCACCCCGGCTGCTCTGCACTATATTCCGATATGGCACGTGGACCCGGTAGCTTGATGTCCCACATGTCGGCGAAAGGGACTAGAAGATTTATGAAAGCGAGCGCTCCACTCTTACGACGGAGGAGTAGACGACACGACGGCCCAGTGAACTGTCACTTGTAGTACTGTATAGTACTATAGTTTTGCTGTTTCGCACGATCCATCGATACAAACCCGATTAAACAGGAAAGGGCGGGATTTTTCCCGCTCGGTAGATGATACTGGCCATACATTTCAAAGGCAATTTTAATGTATGCAAACTGAATAATTATAAGTAACAATATGATATCTAGTAAAACTAAAAACACATATGATTTATTGTGTTAGAGTGTAGTAGTAGTGCTGTATTGCATAGTTGTTAGATGTAACATGCGAGAACGTGTAGAGATGTAGTTTTGGAGGGCCTACAGAGAGAAAACCGTAATACGGTCACCGAACTTCAGAATAAGCTGATTACGGTCACTATATACATTTTGCGGTGATTATACGGTCACTTGCTCACAATTCAGCATCGAATTGCACTCTATTGACCGGCCAAATAGTCTGCGTGGCGCCATGTTGACTAGTTAAATTGACCATGTTCCTTGTGGGTCCCACCTGTTAGTTCGCATAGGCAAAAGGTCAGATAAACACAAATTTACACAGGCGCGACAAGGCTCCAACCCATGCGCGGGAATCACCTGGTTGTGTATGTGTCTGTCAGGGCCTGATGTGTGCGCATGCACGTGTAGGTTGAGCACTTGAGCGTGAGAGTGTGTGTTGGTCGTGTGGTGTAATGGTGTGTGCATGCATGCGTGCGTGTGAGTGTTGCGTGCGTGCATGGCTGCGTGTGTACGTGTGAGTGTTGCGTGCGTGCGTGGGTGCATGTGTTTGTGTGAGTGTTGCGTGGATGCAGTTCGTGTGCATGCGTGCGTGTGTGTATAATCACCACACCAGCTCATGTGTGTTAAAACATACGGCTCAGCATACCAATACAAGGCCACCTTGTCCGCTGTGCCCGCGGTCATGACTCCGAACCACCGTCCAATAATTTTTTGTCGTTTGTTTTCATTCTTACTAGAAAGATGCCCGTGCGTTGCACGTAACATCAAGATGCATTTGTATGACTAGTTTATCTTGTGAGAGAAAAGGATGAACGAGGGAAGGCCTTATTTGCAAATGTGGAGAGGTGTGTGGGTACCTTTTTGCAAAATTGTCATAGTTTCTTTCCTATCCGTCAGATTTAAATCGGACGGCCTATATTGCAGGATGGCAGGTAGACCATCATCACCAACTCTGTTTTTATAAGAGTGTATTATATATTTTATAAGAGTGTAGATGTAGAGTAGATACAAGCCGACATTCCAAGTTCAACTTCCACATCAAACTCATGTTCACAGATATCTGCACATTCATACATAATGTCCACAACCATGATTCACTTCAAAGCCAAAAAAAATGTGAGGAGAGTTATAAATAAAGAAAATCCTCTACTAGTTCCTGCTACCAGTGCGAGCACAACAAGTCAAGACCATGCGTAAATTAATTATATTTTAGTCATTTTTTGTGTTCTAAAATGCCTGCTGGCTCGCGGAAGGACGTGTTGCCGGCACACGCGCGGATTCAATGAAGGCATGCGGGGCAGTCTTAAGCTGGTTGCACGCGGCGAGGAGGCGTGCTCAGCCGGGCCTGCAGCGAGTGCGGCCCTCTTGGCCGGCGCGCCGGTTCAATGCCTGCGCTATGAGAGGTCGCGTCCGTGTCAGAGCAATCACTCCCTCCAGTCCTTTTTTGTTTGGGTATAACAAAATCTCGTTTTCCATTCACATTTTACAAGTAAAATTTGTGGACAAACTTTGACCCAAAGTACGATGGGGACTAGTAAACCAGAATGGAGGTAGTAGTTTTTTTTAATCAAAGAAGGGTTTCCCCTTCCGATTTTCATTACTGAAAACCAGCATCTAAATCTAAACCATAGTATTTGCCCTAGAACTACCAGGTTCAACATCTTGCAACATAAACCCATACAACCTCCATCGCAAAAAACCATACAACCATACGCCAAGGAGGTACGTAGTACTATGAATTCCATTTTCGCTCCATACCAATCGTTCTAAAAACTACTTACTACTTATAACGCGCCATTGAAAATCGGAACTCTTAACCCCGCTAAAAAAACGATATTTTAAACATGGCTACTCGATCTATGGCAACTGGCGAGCCACCGCGCTCCAAGTCGTTCACCTGTGGTCCCGACCATCAACTCCTACGGATCAAATTATCACGTGAGCTGACTATTCCTATAAAGGTGCTCCACCACGTACCCGGTACCCGCGAATGCAGCAATCATGCACCTAGGGTTTTAGGGTTTATTTGTTAACGTCGCCTTTATGTAACACTCATGTGTGCGAGACAGCAAGAGGCCGACTGCGTGCGTGCGCCTCTTCTCTTCGTATATGTACTCCACCGTTTGTCTGGTGTCCAAAAAATTATAATAACTACTAGCAATGTGCCAATGCGTTGCCACACGATCAAAGTAGATTAATACATATTCACCGATTTGACAGAAAAAAATTCTAGTTTTGAAATACGTATATCACTAAAAATATGTTATGTTTCACTCAAAATATATTCCTTTGGCGGTTTTGATGAGATAAGGGAGGAATGTTGTTGGTTTCAAGATTCGAGAAGTGGTATATGTCTAATTTCTACTCTTACTAGCAAGATGCCCGTGCGTTGCACGGAACATCAAGATCTTGTGGGAGAAAAGGATGAACGAGGGAAGGCCTTATCTCCAAATGTGGTGAAGAGTGCGGGTAAATTGCCATATTTTCCTTCCTATCCGTCAGATATAAATCGGACGACCTACATTGCAGGATAGCAGGCCCACCATCATCACCAACTCTAATTTTTATCCCTACTCTTATAAAAAGCATTGTCGGTGATGATCGTGTGCTGACGGATAGGAAGGAAACTATGGCAATTTTGCAAAAAGATACCCACACCCCTCTCCACATTTGCAAATAAGGCCTTCCCTCATTCATCCTTTTCCCCCACAAGATAAACTACTCATACAAATGCATCTTGATGTTCCGTGCAACGCATGGGAATCTTGCTAGTTGTTGCAAAAAGCCCATGTGTGTGTGTGAGAGAGAGGCAGAGTGGAGGAGGACGGAGTGCATGTGTGACAAAGACACAAGGAGTGTGTGTGCGATAGATATCAGCTTAAAATGAGGCGATAGTGTGTGTGTGCACGATCGAGAGGGCGTGTCTCAAGAAGGGAAGAAAAATCTACATAGATACAAGGAGCGGGAGAGAGACATGTATGCGATGGTGGAAGCACGAGTGTGCGGGTGTATAAACCTATCTAGAGGCTAGCTAGTCGATAAATGTTTGTGAGAGAAATCCGAGTCGAGGTGCGAAAGCGAGAGTTTTGTGTGTGTGAGAGAGAGACGGTAGTCGGGAAGGGGAGTGGAAGCAGGAGTTGTGTGTGTGTGTCTGTGTGAGAGAGAGAGGAGATGGTAGTCGGGGTTGTCTGATCGATAAACAAATGAATAATGTCAGTCTGGGATGGAGACGAAAAGGAGACCGCAACAAATGTTGTGTCTATAGGAGAGAGAGAGTAATTTTAGTGGTATGAGTCATATGTAGAGACATATAGGGTGTGTGAGAGAATCCCATAGAGAGAAAGAAAAAGTGAAAGACGAGTGGAGACTGTGTGTGTGGCAGTGAAAAAGAAAGCTTAGGTACCGAGTGATACCAAAGAACAGTAGATACGTGAGAGATAATGAAAACCGTGTAATGTATAATGATAGGAGAGTGTGACACTTCTCAAGGGAGACGTCGAGAGACCATGTTTGCGAGGATAGGAGAAACATGAAGTGAGCATGCGGGTGAGCTCGAGAAAAGAGAGTGATAGCTACCTGAAGGAGCATGCATGCGAGAGAGATGGGCGTGAAAGGAGTGAACAAAAAAGGGATTCAAATATTTGAATTCGAGATGATGATACATGTAATCCATACTCGAACCAAAATTGATCTATCAAACATGCATACTCATATGAATTCACGCACATCTATGTTATTTAATATGTAGATATTACTGATCCATACATTTTAGTAGAACATAATTTGGTTAAATTTTTTCGAATTCAACCTTAAGATTTCGAGATTGTTGTATTTGTAAATCATATTATACATATAAAGGAGAAGAATTTTTTGTTGTGCTTTTGAAAGTATATATCAAAAAAATGATGTATATAGAATGTAATTCCAATTGAAAATGGATCCCGCCCGGAAAAAAAATAGAATACAAACGGGATTCGAATTGAATTGGCACGGTAAACGTGCACTCTGCAAAATTTGAACGAAGCGGGGAAAGTCGCAGTAACCGCCCGAAACCAAAATCTGCGAGATGGAAATCACTACTGCCTATCCCTGCCACGCAAAGCCTATCTGCTGGATTTCTATAGGTTTCGATAGGGGTAGGTTTGTAATTTCACCCAAACGTGACGTAACCGCCTCTCACCCGGATTCGTACACGGTGGGCGCCAAAACACAGTGTGTCCTCGGCCGAAATCGACTCCCTCCCCGATTCATATTCATACACGATGGGCACCAAAAACAAACTCTCGTCGGCAAATATTCGGTGTATGCGAGATTACCGTCCTATCCCCAACCGACCAATGTTGCTGTCATGTAGTAGAAATTTGAAACGGGGGCTAAGTTTGTAAATTTCCTCGCATTTGAGACAAGCGCACCCTGAATACATGGTTCCCCCTTCCTCTCTACCTCCCTTTTCCCCATTCGTACTCCGTGGGCGCCAAAACACCCTCGCCACCCCACCCTCCTCCGTTCGCCGCCGGCCGCCACCCCATCCACCGGCGTCCTCCTCCACCATGCCGGAGCTGATACCCCGACGCCGCCTTCCATTACAAGAGATCGACCTCTCTCATCCACGGCTTCGGACCGGGATCCTTGCATCCCGTCCTCTCACTTCATCCCTGCCGTCGTCCACCTTGCCGGCGCCGCTCCTACGACCGTCTCGTCCATCGCGCCCCGCCGCCACCGTCTACCCTCCTAGATCTGCTTCCACACCGCCGACAGCCATCGCTACCGCAACACCGTCAAATTCTCAGCAGATGCGTACACGGCGCCGCACCAGAGGCGGTACTCTTTCGTATCTGCTCAACTTATTTATCGCAGCAAGAAAATAGATCGCCACTGCTTTACTCTGATTTCTTGTCTTGGTTGCGAAGTTGCCTTTGTCCGGTTTGCACCTTCAGATCCGCCATGGCACGCTCAACACTATACTCCCAATGCTTATGGTTTTCCCCTTTTATATTCCACACTAGTTAAATCACAGTAGACTAA